>NC_064816.1:53461535-53537585 GCF_023721935.1 Panthera uncia
TCCCTTGGTCTGTACAACTTTAGTTGATGGCTCTTCCATTTTCTTCCACTATTCAGGGCACAAACCTTGGAGTCATCCTTGACTCTCTCTCATAATCCACATCCAATCTATCAGCAAATCTTCCTGGGTTTGCTCCACCTTCAAAACGTATCCAGAGTCCAACCATGTCTTTACCGTCCCTGTGAGGCCCCATCATCTCTCGCACTGACAGCTCAGTGACTTCGCTGTGTCTTCAATTCTGTCTTGTTCCTCTGTCAGGGCAGGCTAGGTTATGCTGTGGTAACAAACAATCCCCTTATCTCAGTGGTGCAAACACTGAGATTCGTTTCTCGCTCCTGCTGCATGTCCCTCTGAGTAGAAGCTCTCTTTCATGCCCACGCTATCTACCATCTGGGACCCCAGTTGGTGGGGCAGTCAGTCTAGAACCCAACTCTCTAGAACACTGCCAGTGACTGCAGAAGGACAGAGAGAGCATGGCTTGAGCACTCTCAACTATTCCACCAGAAGGGATGACATCACTGCTCATGCTCCATTGGCCACAGCCAGCCATATGCCATGCCTGACTCTAAAGTGTCAGGGAAGAGCAACACTCTGATAAGAACTGAAGACACGTGGTCAACAGCACTAATGACAACCACAACACCCTTCGGCTCCTCCTCCACGACAGTAGCCAGAGGGACTCTGTTAAAACATGGGGCAGGCCGCACCCCTCCTCTGCTCTGCACCCCCTGGGGCTCCAGCCTCCCTCAAGTAAACACCAGAGTCCCTAGCATGATCTACAAGGTTGGGGACAATCTATTTCCTGGGACCTCTTGGGGCTCACCTCCTCCTCCCTTCCTCTTGTTCATTTCTCTCTGCTCTGGTCTCCTTGCTCTTTCTCAAACCAACCAGGCGGGCTCTTCCTTCATAGTTTTTGGTTCTGGTCTTCTGTCGTGAATGGTCGTCCAAGCAGAGGGCCTCATTCCCTCAGTCCCATCATCATTCCTTACCCCCAGGCTCAGTGAAGCCTTCCTGTTATGGGCTGAACTGCATCCCTCCTGCCCCCCTCCCCACCAAATTCATGTTAAATTCCCCAGTACCTCACAATGTAACCATAATTGGGTCTTTATAGAGGTAGTTAAGGTAGGGTCTTTATAGAGGTAGTTAAGTTAGAGTGAGGTCACTGGGGTGAGCCCTGGCCCAATGGGAATGGTGCCATCATTAGAACAGGAGATTAGGACACAGACATGTCCAGAGATGACAGATGTGAGGATACAAAGAGAAGATGGCCATCTTATCAGCCAAGGAGAGGAGCCTCAGAAGAAACCAACTCTGCCGACACCTTGATCTCAGACTCCCGGTCTCCAGAACTGTGAGAAAGTAAGTTTTTGTTGTTTAAACCACCCAGTCTGTGGTCCTTTGTAACAGAAGCCTAGCAAACAAATATGTTTTCCTTGCCATATTTTTAGAGATTACAACTCCTCCTTTTATCTGCCCTTCAGTGGTCTCTATTCCTTTTCCCTGCCTATTTTTCTCTGTAGCATTATTACCTTCCCATATCCTACATGTTTTACTTATTTAGTTGTCTCTAAAAAAGGAAAAAACCAATTTACCTGTTTGTGTAATCTATTCTCTCTAGTAGAATGTAAGCTTAATCAAAGGAGGGACTTTTGTCTCTTTTATTCATTGCTCTACCCCCAGTGCCCAGAACCATACCTGGCACATAGTAGTTACTCAATAAATATTTATTGGCTGAAGGAACGAGAGGATGAATGGATAGATGCTATAAACACATAGGACCCTCATCTTCTGCACAGTGCTTCCACCTGACCCCCTGAACCACAAGGCTTTTTGTGTCTTTTTTCCTTAATGGATTCAATGTGGGAGGGTAGCTAGGGATTTTGAAAGTCTGGCCTTTCACATTAAGTGGTATCTATCAAACCTTGAAATATAGATAAACTTTGATCTTCGTGTTCACAGTGAGAAATTTATCTTGCAGAGGTTCTTAGATAAGTGCCCAAAGACGAATCCACAAGGATCTCAATGCAGTCATTTATTACACTGAAAATACAGTAAGGGCCCAAATGCCCATCAATAAAGGAATGGGTATAAGCTGGCTCACCATAGTAAGTGGTGACTATGTAGACTTTAAGAGGAATAAGAGGGACCCGTGTGTGCCAAGGGGAGGATGGCTGAGATGATACCAAGTGGAAGAGTGCCCGGCAGCCAGGATAGTATGGAAGTTATGCTTTCACATGTGTGTAACCCAACAACCAAAAAGATACCTGAGGGACTGAAAAGTGAGGTTGCTGTATCAGTTAGCTACTGCCACAATGATGCCATGTAACAAACAGCCCCTAAACCAGCTGTGGCACATGATGATAAGCAAGGATTTCTCACTAGCCCAGAGGCAGCTACTCTAGGTGTAGGTCTAGGCCAGTCTGCTGGCCATGGCTGAGCTTGATCAGATGTCTGGGATCTGCTGGCTATTGGCTGATGTAGGACGACCTCAGCTAGGACAACTGGAGTGGCTCAGTTTGGTGCCACGTGTCTCATCCTCCAGCCCGCTTGCCAGGACAGGTCATGGCAATAGCAGAGGCACAAGAATAAGCAAGCCTGATTGTGAAAAACATTTTCAAGCCTCTGCTTGCACCTTGATTGCTAATGTCCCTTTTGCCAAAGCAAGTCCCATGGCCAAGCCCAGCGTCCAAGTGGACAGGGACTGCCAAGTAATGAGCCAAGGGTATGGATATTGAGGCTGTTTTTGCAACTTGCTATGCTTGTCTTCTACAAAAGCCTACTCTGGGACCAGGATTCATCTATGAGTGACTCAGTATGGCAGTGCTCCTGGGGGGCAACTGGTGGGGAGGAGGAGAGACAGGACAGGGGAGGGGAAGCCAAGAAGGGTTTGATGAGGCAAAGTGGCTGCCTCTGGCTGATCCTGCAGGAGGGCTCTGGGGTTCTTTGGTTTTTAAAAAATAGGTCAATATTCTTTTTCGTTTTTTAAACTGATTGAGGTATAATCGACACACAATATATTGGTACTACCATTCCCAAAGCCCCATCAGACATAACGATTCTATAATGTATTTATACATTGCGTAAATACATTGTAATGTATTTATATACATTATAAAATGGTCACCACAAATCTAGTTACCATCTGTCACCCTGCAGACTTAATACAATATTATGATTATATTCCCCATGCTGTACATGACATGCCCATTACTTATTGACACAATGAGATACAACCTCAGAGTTTGTTCTGACTCTCCTGTCAGCCAGTCATTGGCTAAAGGCCACACGGGGTTGGGTGGGGGCATGAACTCCCAGCCACTCTGGCAGGGAAGAGTGTCTCCAGTGGCTTAAGGACAGTCCTTTAGAGAAAGTCATGGGTGCAGGCCAAGTGCCTAGAAGCAAGGCCCACGGAAGCCAAGGGAGGGGCCCCAGAACCACCGAGGGGATCTGAGCTGGACACCAACAGTGTCTGCTATGGGGGCCAGAGAGGTAGGAAATTTTTACTTTTTCACTTTAGATTCTTCTGTACTGTTTTAATATTTTACCATGAGCACTTATTGGTCCTATAATTTAAAAAAAAGGCCAACAGAGCAAACATTGTCAATAAAAGTCTCAAGATATCTCCAGAGGTGCAGTGGTGACAGGCAAGCATGGCCTAAGCCTTGCTCAGGGGTGTGGGTGGCCCATGGAGAAAGAGTCAAGGAGTCCTGGGCTTGAGTCCTCTGCGTTTTTTCAACTGTGTACCCTAGGGCAAGCTGCCTTCCCTCTCTAACCCCCAGCTTCCCCTCTAAACAATGTGGATAATTACCTGCCCCCTTATGGGTCTCTGCTGAGTATTCAGAATGCCAGGGGAGTGAGGACACTGGGCACAGAGTGGATGCTCAATTAGTGGCTGTGGCATTTGCCAAGGGCCACTTGCTGGGGAAAGTTGGACCTCCCCATCCCATCCAGACCAGGAAGGTGATCTAGAAATCCCACACAGGCAGGCTCTTGGGTTCTGGGTTGATATGTCCCTTGGCTTTCCTGTCCTAGCAATGAGCTCAGTGCCACCACTCCTGCCACCAGCCTACGGTGGTTGGCAGGTTCTGCTATCACAGGCCACCTCTGTGGGGATCTGAGGCCCAGGGACTCTCTGACCTGGGACCTCCCTCTACTCAGCATCAACTTCTCCCCTCCACTGTCTGCGTTCTACCCCAGAAGCACCCAGCAGCTCCTAGTTCCCTACACATTTTATGCAGTTTCACATCTCTGGGCCTTTGTCCACGCTGTATCCTCAGTGTAGCACATTCTTCAACCTCCTCACTACAGTTTTTATACAGTGGAAATCCTTCCAGATTGTGCTGTGCCCTGTGCTCTTCTTGGAAACTTCACCTGAGCCCCTTTGCCCCCAGGCCCCAGCCTGACCAACCATACCCCCTCCTCTGCAAACCCTCTCTACACTTTTTTCGAGAGAGGAGAGAGAAGCAGGGCTCACCCAAAGTGGGGCTTGTGTTCCTAAAGCAGGGCTTGTGTGTTTACTCAAAGCCGGGCTTGAGCTTACCTGATGCAGGACCTGAACTCCTGAACCGTGAGATCATGACCTGAGCCTAAGTCAGATGCTTAACCGACTGAGCCACCCCTCTCCCCCACCCCGCCCGCCGCCGGGCCCAAACCCTCTCTACATTTTAGGTTCCATTCTGTTCCAGGCGCAAGCTGAGTTAACAATGTATCTACCTATGTCTAGCTCAACCCCCTCATGACCTTTCTATACCCTGGGCAAACCAGCTCTATGAGCCTCAACTTCCCCATCTGTCAAATGGCTGTTGCAAGGATTCCAAATTATGCCTGTGAGGCACCTGATTAGGTGCCTGGAACATAGTAGGTGTCTAATAAATGGTGGTTAAAAATGCCTGCTCCGTGCCGGGCACTGTACTCCACTTGGTGTAGCTGTGTGTACTTGTGTGAGAGGAAGGGGTGGGCTTGGTGGGTCCCTGAGAAGATATAAAAGACCACCCATTCTCATCTGTTGCCACCCAACCCAGCCATGGGGCCAGCAGAGTCCTCTCATTCCACCACCACCCCCCCCTCCCCAGAATCTTACTGTCCAGCACAGCTGGCCAAGGATTCCAGCTTCCAGGGACACCCCCCAGTATGACTTCTGAAGACAGTCCCTCATGTGTCTGGACCGTACTATAGCTCTCTGGGTGACTCAAGTAGGGTAGCCCTCATTAGAGGGCTTTGCATCAGGGGTGAGTGGATGCCCCACGAGTGACCACTCACAGCCTGATCCTCTGGCCCACTGTTTGGGGATGGCCAGGTGTCCCAAGCATGGTCAGTGACAACCCTCTGTGACACTTCTCCCAAAACACTTGGGGGAGATAGGCATTCTCTCTCCGCTGGTAGAGTTCAGCCTGCTGACAGCTACCTTCCCCAGAGTCAAGAGAAGGGACTTCCTTGCTATGCACTCAGACAAATTTTATGCCTCAATTTCTTCAGCTGTCAACTGGGGACATCATTTGGGCAGCTGGCTCCAGCCATGTCTGAAACCCCAGGGCTTGCCAGTTACAGGAATCAGTAAGTCTCCCTCATCCTTTGAGCTGGGTCTTCTGTCACACACAACAAACTGCAAGAGAATCAACTCATGTAATACTGAAGCAGGGGCATAAACCTGGACCTCTCACTGCCTGGTAGAAAGTTCCCAAGGCAGGACTTCTCAGACACTTGAGACCCCCTGCCCCATGACTCTTGGGAATGAAGGCTCACTTTGACAAACAAGTGGCCATAGTAATGGCTTCCCATGAAATCCACCACTTGGTGAAGAGGCAGTGAGGAATTTCCCACAAATGAAATGATGCAGATGTCCCCGTGAGTCGATGAGGCCCGGGTTGTTCCTGATGACACCCCTGGGAGAGCAGAGTGGAGAGGAGATGCCAGGAAGACTCGTAGTACCTCCAGGCACTCGTGGGAGTTTGGGGATCTTCTGGCCCAACAACACCACATGACAAAGAGGATGTGTGCACGCTGTGGTCTGCACGCTGACTTTGGGGAGGGAGATAAGGTTCCAGGGCTCTTCTTGGACCCCTTGTTGGGTAAACTGAGGCCTGCGAGAAATGACTTGCCTGAGGTACCAGGAAGGTGGGAGAAGATATGGAGCAGGAACCCAAGCCATCTGATTGCAGCCCAGGCTGGCTCCACTCAGCTGTGGGGAGCAGGAGAGAAAGTGCTCCCTGGGGGAGTGCTCCCACTGCGTTCCCAGGAGCCGGCACGTGGTGGGTGCTTGGTTAGGCTGACACGTAGAATGGGATTAGACAGGTGGAAGGAACGAGGAAGGTGCCCCAGGCAGAGGGCACGGTCGCTACAAAGGCCCGAGACCCCTCTCCTCAACAACAGGAACAATTACCACCACCAACCTTAAGTGAATGCTCTCTGTGCCAGGCACAGGCTAAGCGTTTCATAGACACCATCTCATTTAACTCTCACGTCCACTCTAGGATGCAAATGCTGTTGTCAGCCCCATTTTACCGATGGTGAAACTGGGGTTCAGAGAGGTTAAGTGATTCTCTGAAGGTCACACAGCCAAGAGCCAGGATTCAAATCAAAATGCCTAAGCCCAAGGTCTTGGTGGGGACAGTGACCTGCTTCCCTGACTGGTCCTCTCTGGGCCTCCCTTCCCTCACCTCTGGGAGGATGAGGGGGTCCAGAAGGTCATGAACAAAAAAGGCCACCGGCAGTAGGGAGGCCCCAAGCCTCTTGCTGTGATGCCACGCAGGCCAATACCCTCACGCCTGGGGACCTTCTCGGGACCTGAGTTACCACATCCAAGCAGCTTCTCTCCCTAGTTTTGCCTGTAAAATGTCCTATCCCTCCGTGTTCTTGAACAAGCTTCAGACAGGCTTATCCCTGACACAGAGCTGGGCATGCAGGAGGGAGATGCTGGCAGGATTTCCCTCGAGGGTAGAGCAGGGAAAGTAACAGCCTGCAGGCAGGAAGCAGCCTTCACGGGGGCTCCCTTGGCGATGTGGAGCTGTGCGGTGGCTGTCCGCATACCTCTGACTTGGAACAAACCTGTCTTGGAGGCAGGAGCCCCCACGCACTGGGAGAGTCCAGCAGGGGCTGGATGACCACCTGTTTGAAGTCAAGTTCTTTACAGATGGTGACAGTAATAAAAGAACCAATGTGCCTCTAAAAGACTTGAGATATAATTGACATAGAACATTATACTAGCTCCAGGTGTATAATATAATGATTCAACACGTGTATATATTGGGAAGTGATCACTAGCAAGTTTAGTTAACATCCATCACCACGTACAGCTATAATGTTTTTCTTGTGATGAGGGCTTTTAAGATCTAGTCTCTTAGCAACTTTCAAATGTACAACCCAGTATAATTAACCATAGAGCGAACACTTCTACACTGGCACTGTGTGCCAGGCACTGTTCTAAGTGCTTTCATGCATATTTGCTCAGGAAATCTTAACAGTCCTATGCATAGGTCTATTCTTTAAAAAAAAAAAAAAGTTTATTTACTTGTTTTTGAGAGAGAGAAAGAAAGTGTGTGAGCGTGAGTAGGGGAGGGGGAAAGAGATCGGGAGAAAGAGAGAGAGAGAATCCCAAGCAGGCTCCATACTGTCAGCACAGAGCCTGACACGGGGCTTGAACTCATGAACCGTGAGATCATGACCTGAGCAGAAATCAAGAGTCAAACACTTAATCGACTGAGTCACCCAGGTGCCCCTATAGGTGCTATTCTTATCCCCATTTCATAGATGGAGACACCGAGCTGACTCGGGAGGAGACTCACAGTAGCAGGTAAGGAGCAAAGCACGAACCCAGGTCTCAGGCCTATCAGCAAGTGAGGCCTGGCCTGGGAGAGAGTCCCACAGCCCACCCCATCCAGAAAGTGAAGGGGGAGCTTCTTCTAATCAATCAGGCCAGGAGCCTAAGAGGAAAGTACACATAGGAGAGGAACTGAACATTCACAGGAAAGGAAACACAAGAGCTCACTCATAAAGATAGAGCTAGGGGCGCCTGGGTGGCTCAGTCGGTTAAGCGTCCGACTTCAGCCCGGGTCACGATCTCACGGTCCGTGAGTTCGAGCCCCGCATCGGGCTCTGGGCTGATGGCTCAGAGCCTGGAGCCTGCTTCCGATTCTGTGTCTCCCTCTCTCTCTGCCCCTCCCCTGTTCATGCTGTGTCTCTCTCTGTCTCAAAAATAAATAAACGTTAAAAAAATTAAAAAAAAAAAAAATAAAGATAGAGCTAAATTAGAACCATCTGGAGAGATGAGTTTCTACGTCTCAGATTGGTAAAGACCGAACAAGCTGATAAAACCCTGTGTTGGTAAGAGGTGGCGGGAAACAGTAATCGCTCAGACATTGTTGTGGGAGGGCCAGGGGAAGATAGTATCAATATTACAAATGCCTGAACCCTCTGACCAGCAACCCCACTTGTGGGAATTTACCCCACAGGCATGTGGAAGCCACAGTGGGAGAACGGCGGTATGTTCAGGGTTCTTTACTGCAGCATGGTTCATAGTAACACAAGTTTGAACAGTTAGGTGTCCGACAGGGAACTGGTGAAATCAGATGCTTTATCGTATGTTGGCACAAAAACACAATGAGGAAGCTCTTGACATGCTGATAGGGAACTGTGTACAAGATACCTTAAAGTAAAAGGTGAGGCGGCTAGACCTGATGCCAAAGGCACAATCCATAAAAAGAAAAATGGGTAGACTGGACCTCATCAAAATCAAAAGTGTTTGCTGGGCAAAGGTGCTGCTAAGAGCATGGAAAGACAAGCTGCAGAGTAGAAAGTATTTGCGAACTTTCTATCCCAAGAAGGACTTGTATCTAGACTATATAAAGAATAAACTCAATAGGAAGAAAACAAATAATTCCACTAGAAAATGGGCAAAAGAGGGGTGTCTGGGTGGCTCAGTTGGTTAAGCGTCCGACTTCAGCTCAGGTCATGATCTCACAGTTCGTGGGTTCAAGCCCCACATTGGGCTCTGTGCTGACAGCTCAGAGCCTGGAGCCTGCCTTGGATTCTGTGTCTCCCTCTCTCTCTGCCCCTCCCCTTCTTGCTCTTTGTTTATCTCTCTCTCTCTCAAAAATAAATAAGCATTTAAAAAATTAAAAAAAAAAAAGAAACAGGGCAAAATATTTGAATAGGTAGTTTAACAAAGAGGATGCATGGTCACCAAACAGGATCCATGAATGGAAAATAGATACATGAAACATTAGCCATTGGGGAAATGCCAAATAAAGCTCTGAGGAGAAAACCACTAACCTATTCAAATGACTCAAATAAGAAATACTAACAATATCAAGTTCTGATGAGGATATAGAGTAACTGGAGCTCTTAAACACTGCTGGTGGGAATGCAAAATGGTACAGCCACTCTGGAAATGGCTTGGCAGTTTCTTACCCACTTAAGCATATGCTTACCATTCAACTCAGCAATTGTACTTCTGGGTACTTATCCTAGAAAAATGAAGACAGGTTCATGCAAAAACCTGTCTGTGAACATTCACAGTAGCTTGATTTGTAATTGCCCCGAACTGGAAACAACCCAATGTCTTTACACAGGTGATTGGATAAACAGACTGTGGTGCACCCATTAAATGGAATACCACAGAGCAACAAAATGGAATGTATTATTGATAAACACAACAAACTGATCATAAGGGCATTATGCTGCACTATAGAGTGTCAGTCCCAAGAGTGTACATAGTGTGTGATTCCATTTATATATCACTGTCAAGGGACATAATTACAGTCATGGAGAAGCGATCGGCGGTTGCTGGGGGATAGGGTTGGGGAAGGGCATGATTATAAAGTGGTAGCACAAGGGAGTTTCTTTTGGTGATTGGAACATTTCTATATGCTGATGGTTACAAAATCTATCCGTGTGATAACATTTCATAGAACTCTGCCCCAGAAAACAAAACAAATGCATGTAAAAACTGGTGAGTCCCAAATAAGGTCTGATTTGGAGTTAATAATATTGTACCAAGGTCAATTTCCTGGTTTTGACAATGCACTATGATTATGTAAGATGTTATCACTGGGGGAGCTGGGGGAAGCTGGGTGAAAGGTCCATGGGAACTGTCTGTACTATTTTTGCAACTACGAGTCTTAAACTATTTCAAAATAAAAATGTAAAAAGTAGTAATGGTTTGGGGCTGCTTGCTTTTATTTGCTGTAAAAAAACCCAGTGAGGTGAAGAATGCGTGCAGTGAGAGTCCCACTTGTGTGAAATGTAAATGCAGGAGTAATTCCTGTCTCTGACAGAATATTCCTGGAAATACACACAAAGGACTGAGAATATTGGAGCCACATTGGAGGGGACTGAGTGGCAGGGACACAGGGGTGAGAGAAAGAGAGAGGAAGCTTGATTTTTTTTTAGCTTTCCTCTTGAGACTTTCTGATTTTATGATGAAAACATCTATCACCTTTTAAAACTTTTTATTTAGTTTTTCTAAAAGCTGAGAGTCAGACCTGGGGCCCTGGGGAAACAGAGGAGCCATCTGTTTGGCCTCACAGCACGCCCAGTCCAGAAGGGAAAGGGGCCATGTCCTGGGGATGAAGATTGTATCAGGAAGGCAATATCTCACTAAGCTCAGGGAGACTACAAACACAAAAGAATAATTGACAGGGCGGGGGGACACCCAGCTCTAGCTGGCAGGGCCCCGGAATTGATGGCTCCTTCTTCTTCATGACAACAATGACCAGAAGTAATAAACAGAGCCACCAGGACAGTGGACACTTACCCAGGCACGTAGCCGAGCACTTCTCTGAGACTAACTCACGTAACCTCATGACATCACTGTACAAAGGAGGAAACTGAGGCACGGAGGCAAAGTGACTTGCCCAAGGTCCCACGTGGAGTTTGCAGCACTGTGACATCCAGGGCTTCCTGCCCAAACTATGCTGATTTCCACCTTGGATCTCCTGACCAGAATCCCACACAACAGATGCTGGGCCAGAGTCACAGAAGGGGAAGGGCCCCCAGCTTGGAGGCCTCTCAGGCTAGTAGAGAGAAGGAGGTGGTGTGGAGTCAGGCAGGCAGCACAGTGAGGCACTGGATGTCCTCATGGAGCTTGCCAGGGAAGGGCAAGCAGATGACAGCGTGTGAGGTAGAGGTCGTGAAAGAGGGCCTCAGCTGGGGCAGGCTGGTCAGACAGTCCTGGGTCCCAGTCTCTCCTTGCACCCTCCTTTTCCTCCCCCCAAATGGGGAGCATAATCATGCCCTCCTCCCAGAGCCTGCTTGTAGGCACCAACAGGCACAGGATGCCTTGTTGTCAGTAGCTCCAGAAAGTTGATACTACAGCCCAAATGTCCATCAACAGGTGAAAGGGTGATTTGTGGAAGAGTATATAGCAACGAATGAGCCTAAATCACAGTTATGTGCAGTGACAAAAACCTCAGAGAGTGACGAGCAAAAGAAGCCAAGGGCGGGAGCGGGGGGAAACATGTTCTGTTCATTAGTGTATTTTTTATTTATTTTTAAAAAAAATTTTAAATGCTTATTTTTGAGAGAGAGACAGAGAGACAGAGGGTGAGTGGGGGAGGGGCAGACAGAGAGGGAGACACAGAATCCAAAGCAGGCTTCAGGCTCTGAGCCATCAGCACAGAGCCCGACGCGGGGCTGGAACTCAGGAACCGCAAGATCATGACCTGAAGTCAGACACTTAACCGACTGAGCCACCCAGGTGCTCCCATTAGCATTTTAAAATAAGCAAAACTAATCTATGGTATTAGAAGTCGGGATCATGGTGATCTCTGGGGTCTGGGGAAAAGGGCAGGGAAGGGACTGGGAGGGAGATGAAAGGAAGGGACTTTCGGTCACACAGGTGTGCTCATTTTGTGACAACTCATCAAGCTGTACCCTTGTGTTTTGAGCATTTTCGTGTATAAATGTTATACTTTAATAAAAAATGTTTGTTAAAAAAAAAAAAACTAAAGGAAGGCAACCTACAGAATGGGAGAAAGTATTTGTGAATCACATATGATAGGGGATTAATATCCAGAATACAGAAAGAACTCCTACAGCTCAACAGCAACAACTACCACAAAAGCCAACCACGTTAAAACATAAGCAAATAGATAGGCCTCCAAGAAATAACCAGGAAGTATTTGAAAAGATGCTCAACATCACTGATCATCAGGGAAGTGCAAACCACAACCATACTGAGATACCACTTCATAGACCTGAGCATGGCTACTATCAAAAACAAAACAAGTGTGGGAAGGATGTGGAGAAATTGGAAGCCATGTGCACTGCTGGCGGGAATGTAAAATGGGGCAGCTGCTGTGCAAAACAGTATGGCTGTTCCTCAAGAAACTAAAAATAGAATTATCATATGATCCAGCAATTCCACTTCTGGGTAGATACCCAAAAGAATTCAAAGCAGCGTCTCAGAGAGATATTTGTACACCCTTGTCCACAGCAGCATGATTCACAGTAGGCAAAAGGCGGAAGCAACCCAAGTGTCCACTGATGGATGAATGGATCAACGCAATGTGGCATTACATACGATGGGATATCATTCAGCCTTAAAAAGGGAGGAAATTCTGACACAGGCTACATGGATGAACCCTGAGGACATGGCGCTCGGTGAAACAAGCCAGTCACAAAAGGACAAATACTTTTGGATTCCACTTATGGAATGTACTTAACATAGTCAAATGCCCAGGGACAGAAAGTAGGATGGCACCCAGGGACTGAGGGAGGGGAAAGGGGAGTTAGTGTTTAATGAGAAGAGTTTTAGTTCGGGAAGATGAAAAGTTCTGGAGATGGATGGTAGTGATGGGATCACAACAGTGGGAATGCACTTATGTCACTGAAAACTGCATGCTTAGAAATGGTTAAGATGGTAAATTTTATGTTATGTGTATTTTCACATAGTTAAAAGCAAACAAGTAAGCAAACCAAAGGACTGTGGACTGGCCTCTAAGTGGACTGGAAAGGTGACCTGAGATGGACCTCACTGAGCTTGGGTCTCCTCACCTGGTGACTGGAGGTAACCAGTGCCTGTATCTGCTGAGGGTGTGGTAAGGTCAGGCGACAGACAGGGCATCTCATGGGTCTGAAGGTGTCAATGTTCTTATGACTTCCTGGGAGGCCACCGTGGGAATGGGCGGGACATGAGTTTCTCATGCATAGTCCCTGGCAGGGACTAAGAGTTCCCCCAGGCCGGGGGAAGCCTGCTGCTCACAGTGGGTGCCATGATGCCAGGCAGTGACTTCACGTGACAGGCCAGGGAGCTGAAGGAGGCCTGGGTGGCGGGCAGGGCGGGCGAGCCGAAGTTATTCTTCTCTTTTCTCAGGGTTTCCAAATGAGGTGTGATAGAGGTGCTTCCCCACCCCTCAACAACAACTGGCAGACCTTGTGGCCTTTCTGGTCACTTCTGGGGATCAGCAGAGGTCTCCCTGTAGGTATTTTAAGAAGTCCAGCTGGTCAAAGTTAAATCAACATTTAGAGTTTGTATCCAAATGGAGACCTGTGTCACTGCCCAGCTGGGTGGGGCCTGATGGTGAGTCCTGGAGGCCACCTGGCTCCTTGTAGGTGGGGTGTGCCCACCTTGGGGGCAGGTAGGCACCCCCCCACACCAGAAAGGGGGCAGAAAGGGCCCGTCGGCCAGTGCTGCTGTCATCTGGCATCTGGCTTTCTCTGGGACAGCCGCCTCTACATCAGTGTTCACTCTCAGGGGTGCTTTGTGTGTTCTTAGGAACTCCCACCCCACCCTGGCATGGGCACTCCTGAGGCCCCTTGCCACCTGCCTTTATTGGACTCCCCACACAATCCACTTCTACTAATGTCCCTTCATCCCAATTCTCTTTGGATGGGTCCCTGAAGATAAACCCAGCCTAGTCATATTCCCACCCCCTCTTAACCCATCTGCCTACAAACTGCCTCTCTCTACTCTGCCTGTGCTGGTAGGCTTTGGATCCCTTTGGACTGGTCTGGGCAGGGGCTGGGCCCCAGCCTTGTTCCCCTCATGCACCAGGGGGGAACTGGTCATGTTCTCCTGGAGATGTCTACCCATGCACTCCCCTGGTCCCCTGGAGATCCTGAAACCAGGGGATGTTGCCCAGCTTGGCATGAGATGGGGGATGCTCCAACTTGCTGCCTCCAACCTGACTCTTCCAAGCTCTCTCCTTGATCTGAGACTGTAGGTGGAGGATGGCCTACTTTATAGAATGTTCTCTCCCACCTCTCCTTAGAATGTGGGGGTGCTTGTCCCCTGTTATTCTCAGCTTTACAGCCTCAGCTGAGATAAGGCAAAGCCCCATCTAGCCAGCTGTTTCCCTGACAATCTCAAAAGGCTTTCTGCTGGGCCCAGTGACTCAGAGAGGTCAGTTCTACTTCATGAAGGAGCAAACTAGGGCTCAGAGAGGCCAGGCAGTTTGCCTAAGGTCACACAGCCAGCAAATGGTGAGGTCAGGATTTGAGTTCTCTCTCTTCTGGGCTACTCTGCCTTAAAGTGGCTGCCAAGGCAAGAGCTGGGATGTTGAAGTAGGACCCTACGGGGAGCAGTGGTCTTACAAAGCAGATTTCTCAGCCTCGTCCCAGGTTAGCTATCACCTCCAGGCTCTCTCTACTTGTTTGGAGGGAGTGGGGATGGCAGGTAGGAGGACCTGGGGAGCACTGCAGTGAGGGAGGGCTCCCCCAGAGGACAGAACCACTCCTTTACCCCAGTACCCCTGCCCTCTGGCTGCTCCTTCTCTTCCCCCGCACCCTTTTAGTAGCTGGGCTTCCTGTCCAGACTCCATTCATGACCAGCAATGAAACTTGAGCCTTGAGCAGAAACTCTCAGCCTCAGCCTCTTCATCTGCATCAGGAGGATGGTCAGAGTCCGGCCTTTCCTGCCAGGCTGCTGTTAGGACAGGGCTGTATCATGTGACTTAGGGTGTGGACTCCAGGCCAGAATTCTTGGAATTAAATTCTGCCTCTGTAGTTCCCTGGATGTATGGTCTGTGGAGGTTACCTAACCTCTCTGTGCCTCAAGTTGCTCATCTGTAAAATGGGGGTAACCATAGAGAACTGACTGGTAGGAACGCTGAGAGGATGAAGTTAATTACTATGGACAAGACTCCCACAGGGGTGCTGGCTCCTGGTATGGAACAGATGGATGTGAGCTGTACTGTCATGTTACAGGGGAGGAAATGGGCGAGGTGGTTTGTGCAGCATGCAGCCTCTTCCACTCAGCGTCCCTACCTCTGAAACCAGATTGCCGGCAGTTGAGGGGTCTGGTATGTGTGGGACCTCAGGGCCTCCACTGGCCGCCCCCAGTCTCCCCAGGCCTTGCTCCTAGTTCCCCTGGCCAGCCAGAGTGCATCTGGCCAGAGCCCTAACCAGCCAAACCTTCCTGGAGGAGGATTCAGGTATTAGTGGGGATCCGGAGCCTGGGGGCTGAGTGGGAGGAACTGTGGTCAGGGTGACTGGAAGGCTGGGTGGGCAGAGGCCAGTGCAAAGGCAGCCCTCTGTTCTTCACTCCTAAAGGCCCCAGTTCCACTGCATCTCCAGGACATTTCCTGGGAGAGATACATGGCCTCTTTGACCTTCAGCTTCCTCATCTGTCAGAGCTGTCAGAGGTCCATCATAGGGACTCAGTGAGATAACCACATATCAGGTGCTCAATAAACAGTGGCTGCAATTGTTATATCAGTATCTCATTGGTGGGGGTGGCTGTCTAGGGCTTAGAGATTAGTAGGATGCCAGAGCCCAGAAGAAAACTTGAGAATTATGGCCGTATACATACTTTGCAAATGAGGAATCCAAAACCCAAGGTCACACAGCAACTAGGCAAGGGAGCCAGGGGAACCACACAGGGATCCAGGCTCCTCAGTCCACTGAACCAGTGTTGTCACATGGGCAGTTTCTTGCATGGCCCTGGGAATATGCAGAGGGAAGGGGGGGGCGGTGCTCATGACTGGGAGGTGGGTGGAAGGACCAGAAACTCCCTGGGGCACGTAAACACACTCACACTCACACACTCACACACTCACACACTAGAAGTAGCCATGGTCGGAATCCCCTACTAGTTACTCAGTTCTAGGGTTGGGAGATGTAATACAGAGCCAATGCAGGCTGGACAGAGTGGGGGACACAGATGTCCCATCCATGACTGCCATAAGCTTCTGAGTGACTCAGAGAATTGGAAGAGCCTTCATTCATCATCGACCTCAGCCCTTCATTATGAATACTGCTCTTTTAAATTATGGAATACTCCCAACATACAGAAAAGTGCAGAAAATAATGTAGCAAATGCCCACGGATTCCTCGTCCAGCTGTCATAAATTCTAGCGTGTTGGCTCTTGCTCCTCTTCTTCCTCCTGCTCCTCCTCCATCTTCAAAGATCACATTAGGGATACAGTAGGAGCCCTCAGGTACCCCTCACAGATGCACTTCTCTCCCTCCCTCCCATGAGAAATCACCCCCTGAATCTGGAGTCTATCCTTCCCTCATTTGTTTTCACACATACATCTGCATCCGTAAACATTACCCGTGTCTGCTTACTATCAAACTTTATATAAATGGGGCTATCCTATGAGACACTCTGCAACTTGTGGTTTTGACTTAGCCTCAAGTTAGCAAGGTTGTTCCGCACTGTTCCACAGAGCTCAAATCCATTCACTGACAGTGTCTAAATAAACGGCAGTTCATGAGCCCTTCTCCTACTGATGGAAGGCTAGGCTGTTTCCAGTAGTTTGCCCTCACAGATCAGCTGTCCTGCATGCAAATGTTGATCCAGGGGCGCGATGGCTGGGCACAGGGTCTGAGCACCTTGGCTTCCCTAGGCGATGTCCTTCTGCTTCCTGGGGTGGTGATGCTACTCTGTAGCCCCACAGCTGCACATCAGGGATTCATGTTTCACTAACGCTTGAGGGTAGACCAAAGCCTCACTTCTTAAATGAGGAAAGTGAGATGCAAGGAGGAAAAAGATCTGACATCCTAGAGTTGGTGACCAAGGGAGCCAGGGCTTGAACCCAGTTCCCTCCATGTTCCAGTTATCTATTGCTGCATAACAAACAACCCCAACACTAAGTAGCTTTAAAAAAAAGCTATTTTGCTCATGAATCTGCAATTCCAGCAGGGCTTAGAGGGGAAAGCTGGTCTCTGTGGTGTCCAGCTTGTGGTGTCAGCTGGGACCACTCAACTGGAAGATCCATTTCCAAGATGACATATACATGGCTGTTGAGCTCAGCTAGGAATGAGGGTGGGGTCTTAGGGGCCTCTTCATGGGCTGCTTGGACTTCCTCAGGGCAGAGTGGCTGGGTTCCAAGAGCCAGTGTCCCAGAAACTGGCACAGTGTCACTTCTGCCTTACTCTACTGGTCAGACAAGTAAAGTGTCCAAATTCAAAGAGAAGGAGGGTCTGTGTTACACCTTGTGTCTTGATGGAAGAAGTGTCAAAGAATTTGGGAGCCATGCTTTAAAACTGACACATGTGACTTCTGCAACATGCCTTCAATAATGTGGCTTCAAGATGCTCTAACTTTATTATCAACATTTTTAATTGATAGATTTTACTTTAAAAAACATAAAATTTGGTAACATTGGGCCTTCATTCCCAGATGGCCTCACTAGCTGGGGTGAGGAAAAAATCACTCTGGTAAATCTTGTGTTTTCTGCAGTCCCCAGCATTTTGAACTGACCCCTATGGAACTTTGAGTTGGTAAAGTATGGGTTATAATTCTAAAACATTAGAAGGGCATTGGGGAACAATCATTCCATGGGGATTAATATGAACACAGTCTGGAGTGTTTAACTGAGAGATATCCCAATATGAAGCCCTTGGAAGATGTTCAGCTCTATGGGGAGAATAATCCTGGAAGGCTTCCCAGAGGAGGTGACACTTGAGCCAACTCTTGAAAGACGGGAAGGATTTATAAAGGTTCAGGACTCTGGGAGCCAATAAGTGTGATCTCCAATTGAGTCGCTGAGCAGTAAGATCATGAAGGAATAAGAGCAAGGAGTTTTCCCTGGGTGTCCAATCTGCGGTCCCAAATCCAGTCTCTTCATTCTTGGGTGGGAATGTAGAGCAAAACTTGAGGCTTGAAGTGGGTGATGACTTGAAGGACACCCAAAGACACCAGACCCTCAAGATACTGTTCTCTCTGGCTGGCCATACTGCTTCAGATTCCACCATCAGCACCACCCCTGAGATTGCAACAGTCTGCAGGAGGCACATGATACTTGTGAGGAAGGACACGTGTGTGCATAAATTAGTCCCTTGCCAGTTAATCTGAAGTGATATGGATTAATGAACCCATCAGATTAGCTAGCATAGACAAGGAACTCCTGGGATGAGTAAGTAAGTGTTGATAAAGAGAAAAGAAAGCGCTGGTTGAAAATGGCTGGGTGGGGCCCCACCATGGGAAACCCTGAGCGTCACAGGGCAGAGGAAGATCTCAGGTCGCCAGGGAAGGGAGAGACAAAGGCAGGAGTAAGAAGGTGAGAGCCTTGAGGGCCACCATTTGTCACGGCTTCCTGCAAGTCACTTAGTCTCTCTTTTTTGGGCTGCCATTTCCCCCTCTGCCAAAGAGGAGACCTCTTCACACTCGTGCTCTGGGAGTCGAGGATCCCTTAAGCCTAACCTTCCAAGACACTAGGGTCCCAAGTTCTCATGGATTCTAATTGTATGATTGTTTTATTAAATGTTGTCTTTCCACGGTACTTTTGAAAATACAATCAAAGACACCGTGGCTCAAAGACTCAACTTCCAGAGCTCCAAGAGTTTAACATTTGATGTTCTTTAGGGTGTAAGCTTTAAAATTCAATCATTCTAAGCTTTTATGAATCCATCGTACTTTCTCATCCAGAACCATGATTTGTAATGAAGCCAGTGATTTATTCGTGTGCCACCTGCAGTACGAATTTTCTTCAAATTTAAAACTTAAATTTAAAAATGTTTCCTTTTAACTTAACCTCATTCTAAATAATAACAATTATCTGTGAAATCGTGAATTTGAGGGACAAACTACTATTTCCCCAAAAACATACCAAATAAGCTTTGGTAATGTAAGTCCTGGCACCCCCTCGAACCATATCAGGCACCATCAGCAATTTCTATACCACATTTCAGAAGCCACTGCTCATGTTTGGAGGCTGGGTGCCCTTCTCCTGAGCTCCCAGCACAGAGACGGTAGTGGGCAAGATCCACAGGGAGATACTATGCATCTATACCACCATCTAGTGGCCAAAACGCCAGACACAGAAGGAAGGAGCAGAGAGAGGGCGCCTGCGCCTGGGAAAGTTGCAGGTGAGGTAAAGGGACAGATGACTTGAGAAACAAAGCAATTTGATGGCTAATCAAGTTCTAAACGGGCAGTACAGAGACAACTTAAGTGTCCCTCCCTGGATGACTTTAAAAGAACTATAGTACATCATATGGTATAACATGCAGGCATTGCCAAGGATGCTATAAAGAAATATTATTGATATGGAAAAGATGCTCAGTTGAGAAAAAAAACACTAATCAAAGCAATTCCATGAAACTTATTTAAAGTGTGAGTATAAATCTACTTTGGGTGTCCATTTAGAGAGAATGTTACCTTCCCAACTTCCCCATGGCAGTAAATGAACCCCATTCACATAGCTGCTCAAGCCAGAAACCTAGAAATTACTCAACCCTCTCCCGTACCCCAATCCACCCACTTCTCTCCCTCTCCACAGCTACCACCCTGGGCAGAACCAGCATCATCTCTAGCCTGGGTGACCACATTGGCCTCCCAAGTACAAACTTGTCCCGCTGCCTTCTCCATGCCATAGCCAAGAAAGCTCTCTCTGATTAACACCTGCCTCCCGATCAAAATTCCCCAGCAGCTTCCCACCTCATGTAGAATAAAAGCCACCTCCTTGCCGTGGCCCCCATGTGCCAGTCTCCTCTCTAAACCTCTCCACTCCACTCCTGCTCGCCGAGCTGCTGTCACTTCCTCAAACCTGGAGACTTTGCCTGGGCTGGCTCCCGACCCCGAAACACCCCTGGCTCTGTTCCATCCACGCCTGCCTCACTTCTACTCAAACCTCAGACCTGGGCACAGCGTCACCTCCCCTGAGAAGCCTCTGTGGGTAATGGGATTTCATCTCTGTATTTTGATTTGCCTGGGGAACAAGTATTCATATGATATAATCAGAAGAAAGCAATCGAGTTATATTTGCTTTAAAGTAAAATCAAACATATAGACCACTGGCACACAGGGAGTTCAAAGAAGGGGGAGATCTGTGTGGGCTGGAAGGCTGGCGAAGGTTTCCAGGGGAGGTGATGATTGGAGGAGGAAGGGACATTAAGCCGAGGAAGGAGGACAACATTCCAGAAAGGGAAATATGTGAACAAAGGCATGGATGTGGGCAGGGGCAGCTGGAGGAGGTGGTGCTGAGTGATTTTGCCTGCCTGGCACATTTAATTCTAGTTGAAAAACGTTTTTTCCTCTCAGGATCCACCCTTCCCCCATTCTCAGACCATGTGTTTCCAGTGGGGCTGATTCTCAATACGGGTGTGTGAATTAACCTGGGCCAATGAGAGCCCTTCCTGGTATTTTTGCCTCATCTACTGAAAAAGGGTGTTGTATTTCCACTGTAGTTACCAAGCTGGGAGGATGTATGCCGGATCTTCTTTGCCATTGTAAAGGAAGAGCTTGCCTGAGAATAAAGCCCGTGCAGCAGAAACCAGAGCCAAAAATGGAGACAGTCCCATTCCTCACGACGGTGTTTGAGCACCTGGATTTCCATCCTAGACTTTTCAGATCTGTGAAGCAATAAATTTCACCTCTTTTGAGGGTTAGGCTAGTTTGCCATCTGTTTCTGTCACTTGCAACCCAAAGAGTCCTAATTTCCACATGAGTTTGGCTGAAACAGAGACTTGGTATGGAAAGAAGGTACCTGAGCAAAGGCAGCAGAAGCAACAAATATGGTGATCATTCTTTGAAGGGAAGACCTTTATTCCCAGTGGACTGAGGCATTTAGTCTGAGAATTAGAGTTTGAACCTTTGAGCCAAGCCAGAAATCTGAAACGATAGGCCTTCCCTCCTGACCGCCCACAAGCCACAATCTCTCTCATCTATCCAGAAATCCTTTGAAAGGAGACCCAGGGACAGAAATGGCCTGGGGCAGCTCCCGTTCTTGGCCTCCTGGGGCTCTGGAAGGAAACTTTCTAAGTCTTCCCAGACCGCACTGGGAAGGCCAAATATCCACAAGACAACTAGGCAGGGGACGAAATGGGTGAGGGTGGGGATCATCTGATGCATTTTCCGTTGCTCTTTCCCTGCTTGTACACAGTCCAGCTGCTCCCAAGAGCCTTTGGTGTCTGGCAGGGAGATGCTGCGGAAGAAAGGAGAGAGACACAGGCCCCCTGGTTCTAGTCCAAATCTAGTTCCTCCTAAGAACTGCATGAAGACATGACATGTGGCAAAACCCGAAGGCCCTGAAGCACCTGGGTCATGTGTTCCCCCGTGAGGCCTCACATATTGCCTGGCACAGGGTCCTATAAAAGGGTCTAGTTTCCATTCAGAAAAAGACCCCAAGCGCCTGCTGGGAACGAGCAGAGCAGAAGTCCATTAGGGCTGGGATGGGTGATCACACATGTCACTGACTTGTCTCTTCAGGGCACCTCACACTCCTGCCCTCCTGCAGCCATCTCATCCAGCCCCCACAGGGGCTCAGCTCCCTCAGAAACCCTCTGGCCTGACATCAGTCACAAACCACTTTCCAGCGTTTGAAATCTGCATCTGTAGATGTGAGCTAAAATCAATACAGAAAAGTATTTATTAAAATTCAGTGCCTTTTCATGACAAAAACTCTCAGAAAAGAGTATCAGATAGAATTTCCTTAATCTGATAAAGGGAATCTGCCAAACATACAGATACACACAGAGACAGGCAGACAGACAGACACAGACACACACACACACACACCTAACATCATCATTAATGGTGAAATATTAAATGCTTTTCTCCTAAGTATAGGATCAAGAAAAGGATGTCCACCACTAACTTTTCTATCCAACATTGTATGGCAGGACCCAGTCATTTCAATAAGGCAAGAAAAATAAAAATAAAACATGATTGGAAAGGAAACTTACAAACTGTATTATTTCAGATGACAATGTTGTATATGGAAAAATCCAAATAATCTGCAAACTATTAGAATGAGTATATTTAGTAAGGTTGCTGAATATAATCAACATGTAAAAATCGATTGAATTTCTATATGCTAGCAATAGCCAGAAAATGAAAAACTTTAAATATCATTTATAATAATATTAAAATCATCTAATATTTATGAGTAAATCTAATGAAAGAGGTATAAGATCTCTATGCTAAAAACTACAGAACTTTGCAGATAAACTGAAGAAGGTCTAAGTGGAGAATTACACGATAGTCACTGATTGGCCAACTTAATATTAAGATATCAATTCTCCCCAAATAGATGTGTACAGTCAATGTAAGCCCAATGTAGATCAATATCTCAGCAGGTATTTTTGAGGAAACGCATGTTGATTTTAAAATCTATATGGAGATTCAAAGGACCTAGAATAGGTAAGGACGATCTCAAAAAAAAAAAAAAAAAGTTGGGGGACTTAACACCACCAGATGTTAAGAGTTTTTATAAATCCACAGGCAGTAAGACAGTGTGGCACAGCATAATCCTGTCAAATGGGCCAGAATAAGGAGCCCAGAAAGAGACAAACACATATTCCTTCAGCTGATTTACAGTAAAGATGTACTACAATTCGGTGGGGGAAAGATGATCTTTTCATTGAGTAGCATTAGTCCAATTGGATTTCCATATGGGGGAAAAAAAACCTAACTCGTACCAAATACAAATATGAATTTGAGATGGATCATAGATCTAAAAATGATAAATCTTCTAGAAAAAAAAAAGATAGGAATATCTTCATGACCCTATAGGATAGGAAAAGATTTCCTAAACAAAACAGACTGACAAAAGATGTTTGCAGTATATGTATGAAAAGTAACTCATATCCAGAACTTTTATAAATTAACAAGAAAAAACAAACATCTCAATTTGTTTTAATGGGCAAAAACTTGCATAGGCACTGTACAAAAGACGATATCCGAAAGGCCAACAAGTGCAACAGCAACATGAGTCATCATGGAAATGCTGATTAAAATCTCAGTAGGACACTATCACCGCCCTCTCTCCCCCATGACTAGTGTGTATGTGCTGGACTCAGAGAGATCTCCCTTCGAGGGAGGGTTGGGGACCGGTCATAGGGAGTGCTGTCAGCTCCTTCAACACCTGCTTCTGCTCTGGAGAACTGCCTTGCCTGGGGCCATGGCCCTCCCGCAGCAGTCCACATCCAGGGACTGAGCGAGGCAGGGTTCTAGGTCTGCTGTTTCCACCAAAGTAGTCACTGGGGTGGGCAGTGCTCACCCCGGGGCTCCCTGCTGGGTTGACTGGGGCTCTGTTGGCCCGCACCGCAGATCAGCTTCTCTCCCTCTGTCCAGTTCTGCTCCTCCCCTTTCTTTTCACAGGTGCTGAGCCCTAACAGATACCTTGCAACCCCGACTCCATCACAGCACCTGCCTCTGAGAAGCCAACTGTGACAGTGAGGATGTAGATGGATATGAAGCAACTGGAACTCTCGATTATTGCTGTTTGGAGAGTAACCTAAAAGCACTTCAGAAAACTGTTTGGCAGCATCTATTAAAAGCAAAGATGCAGATACCCTATGACCTAGGAAATTCTCTTCTGGGTAGATACCCAACCAAATTCAGTGCTTATGTCCACGAAAGCCTTGCTTGCAGAAGCTTTACTCATGACAGTCCAAACTGGAAACGGACGGGATGGTCACCAACAGGAGAATGGATGAGTACATGCTAAGTCTGGACAATGCCACACGACACTG
Source organism: Panthera uncia (assembly GCF_023721935.1). NCBI lineage: Eukaryota > Metazoa > Chordata > Mammalia > Carnivora > Felidae > Panthera > Panthera uncia. The sequence continues at coordinate 53,485,392 of NC_064816.1, forward strand.
GAAGTTAAAAGAAAAAAGCTCTGCTAAATATGGATGAATCTCATAGGCACTATGTTGAACTGAAGAAGCCAGACCTGAAGAGTGTATACTGTATGGCTCCATTTATGTGAAGTCTGAAACCATGGACAACCAATCTAAGATGATAGAAGTCAGGAGAGTGGACACTGGGGGTGCCTGGGCAGCTCAGTCAGTTAAGCATCTGACTTCGGCTCAGGTCATGATCTTGTGGTTTGTGAGTTCGAGCCCCGCGTTGGGCTCTGCGCTGACAGTAGGAGCCTGCTCTGGATTCTTTCTCTCCCTCTCTCTCTGCCCCTCCCCTGCACGAGCATGTGCTTGTGCGCTCTCTCTTTCTCTCTCGCTTTCTCAAAATAAATAAGGAAACTTTAAATAAAGGAAAGTGGACACTGATGCTGCAGGGAAGCTGCTGGGAGCTGGCAGTACCCCATTTTTTGATCTGGGTGGTGGCCACATGGATGTATACACATGCAAAAATCCATCATGCTCTACAGCTAAGATCTGTGCACTTTACCGAGTGTTATACCTTGATAAAAAAAAATAGGGTTAAAAACAAAGCAAAACAGAAGAAGTTCCAAGCTTTCATAACGACTCACATTTACTGAGAATATACTATGTTCTAGGACCCAGGCTCCACCTACAGACACACATTGACACACACAACACAGCCACACCAATACACATGTGCCAAACACACACACCAACATACACACACAGAGCAAAACCATAAAAAAAAAAAATAAGATACAGCATGTGATACTTGGGAGAGGTTGGGGGCAGGTATTAGTGCAAATATTTGCATTGCTTATTTCAGTTTGCAAATCCTTTCAAGCTTCTTACTGTATTTCTTCCTCTCTACAGCCCGGGAGACCATCACGCTAATTCTGCCTGCTGAGAAACCATGCTCACTGTTGGGGAAGAAGGGATAACCAATTGCACATTGGCTCTTGTCCTCTGTTTTTGGAAAGTGAGGAAAATTGTGGTTTCTTTTCAGAGACTGGCAGGTTTAGAGCTCAGAGAAGCTTCGAATCACTAAGCTGGAAGAAGCACAGCCAGGTGAGGTATCTGAGGCACAGTAGGTGGCCCCAGGCCACACAATAAATGGGTGGTGGACCAGAAACCTGATTAAAAATAAGATTTTAACTACCCCTAAGAGAGGCAATGCAATGGCATGAAACAAAAGTAGGGGTTGGAGTAGAAACAAAAACCAGCTCTTCTTCCTCCCCAGTTCTTCAAAGACCCACCTCCCTGTCGACTAGAACCCCCAAAGCAGCTCCTGTTAGAATAGACACTGAGTCCTGGCCTCCTTTCCTGCCAAAGGATTTCCAAAGATGCAAACAAGAACCACACTCAAGCATTCCTCCACCCACACTCAGAACCACATCCCAGCCAGAGAGAACGGAAGGGAACTCAGAACTCATTAGTGTCACCCCTGGGACCTAGGCAAAACACATTTCTAAAGGTCTAGGGCCTCAGATGGGGCCATCTGGGAACAAAAAGATGGAAAATCCCAGATCTCAGGGCTGGACTGTCAGGCAAGTGTCAGTCCATAGAAGGGGCTGCGGGCACAGCCATCCTGACACCAAAGTGAGGCATGGCCGACATGTGGTTAGGGCCGTCCTCAAAGGAAGCTGTCTTGGCAGTGGATGAGAGAAGTTCTAGCAAAATCCAGACTTGGTGCCATCCCCTAAGTCTTAAGTTGGGCTTCTTATGTGATGATTTAGTAGTTAATCCACTCAGCTGAGACCCTGGGCTTTCTGGCTGCCTGGAAGGAAGGGGGAGGAAGGAGGATCTTGGTCTTGGTGCTTGGCCCAAGTTCAATGACCATTGGGAAATTATGTAACAGACACACACCATGTCCGCCCACGGGTCTTTCCAGCACACCAACCTCAAGAGACCCTCCTACACCTTTGCTTAATTCAGTCTTAGCCCTGTACCTCTTGCCCAAGCAAGCTCCATTTTCTTTCTTCTTCTTTTAAATTTTTATTTATTTTGAGACAGAGAGGGAGAGCACGATCAAGGGAGGGACAGAAAGAGAGGGACAGAGAGAATCCCGAGCAAGCTCCATGCTGTCAGCACAGAGTCCAACACAGAGCTCCACCTCACAACCATGAGGTCATGACCTGAGCTGAAATCAAGACTCAAACGCTTAACCAACTGAGCCACCCAGGTTTCCCTCAAGCTCCACTTTCTGAAATCTTCTGAGCCCACTGTGTGATTGATTTTCCCTTTTAGGACCATGTGTTCTGGCCAGCATTTCATTGCTTTCTGACCTGGGCTTCCTGATTTCACCACTCCTACCGTCCTGTATAACAGCACAATTCCCCAGGGGGCAGACAGTGCCCCTACCAGTTTCTGCCAGCCCTACAACCAGAACCTAATGGGGTTGGCTCAGGGGCTGGGGCCACTGTCCCAAACAAAACTGAAAGGTATAAGCATCTTGCAACACCCCTGAATGCTTCCTGGTAGGAAAAATGAACTGATGCATCAACGTGCCCAGTTGACTCATGCCTGTTGGGCACAAGTGTGGAAGACTGGAGGATGCTCATAATGACAGCAAGTCCCTGCCCTCTGGACACTCCCGTCCTTGGGGTGAGGCTGGTACACAAAGAAAGAATAATCACACAGCTTTTGGGGGACTTTCAGGGCTGTACAAGGAAGTCAGCACAAAGGCAGCAGGTTTTCATTGTCAGCAGGTCTTCATTGTCAGCTGGAGGTTGCAGAGGTTCAAGGACAAGTGTGGCATCCAGTGGTCCCTACAGGGAGGAGGCAGTGAGTGGTGATATCCAGCAAAAGGCAAAATGGCTACCTCACTGGGGCCACATATGGTAATCTACGTTCCTTTCCTTATCTCCCCCTGGGTCGGTCTCTCTCTCTCTCTCTCTCTCTCTCTCTCTCTCTCTTTCCCTCTCCTCTTCTCTCCTTCCTTCCCCCTTTCCCCCTTTCTGGGTCTCTGGCACTCCTTCTAGTCTCTCAGTCTCTCTCTTAGTCTCCTGCTGTCACTCTGTCTTTCTGTGACCCTCTCTCTGTCTCACTCTCTAGATCTCTGTCTCCTTGCCTTCTCTTTGCCTCCCTTTATCTGTCTCTCATTTCTCTTTTCCTCTCTCTCTCCCTTCTTTTTGTGCATCTGCTTCTTCTTCCTGCCACCCACTGGCTTCCTCTGCTTTTACTCCGTCTCTACCCCTATGACTCTGCCTGGCCAGTGCCCAGATCTCTGCACTCCTATGCTAGTGCCCTTCTAGCTACAGGACACCAAAGGAACTCAGAAACGGGGAACAATTACCCATACTCTATCCCAGAACCCTAAACACAAGAGAATTAGAAGGACTTCAGAGAGAATCTAATCCAACGCTTAAAAAAATTTAGGTATACTTTACATACAGTAAAATGCATGCATCTAAAATGCACAGCTTGATGGTTTTTACCTATATGTACATGCATGTAACTACCAGCCAGATCAAGATATGAAATAGTTACAGTTCCCCAGAAAGTTCCTTCACCTCGCTTTCCAGTCAATTCCCACTTCTCCAAAGGTGACTACTCATCTGAATCATTTCACTATAGTTTTGTTAAGCCATTCCAAAAATTCCTTTAAATAGAATCACACAGTATGTAGTCCTTTGAATCTGGCTTATCAGGTTCAGTATAATGTCTATGAGATTCACCTACATTGCTGTTTGCATCAGTAGTTCGATCCTTTTATTGCTGGGTTGCCAAATAGTATTCTGTTCTATGAATTACGGCTATCTCTCAATTGGTTTATTCATTCACCTGTTGATAGACATCTCGATTGTTTATAGTTTTTAGCTGTTAGAATACAGATGTTGTGAATGTTTATATAAAGTCTTTCTGTGGACATGGATTAGTCAACAAAGGGAATATTCTGGCACAAATGACTGAAAACTCCACTGATGGTCAAATCTTCGGGCATGGCTTGATTCAGAGACTCCCAGTCTCATCAGCCTCCACTCCATTTCTCCACTAGGCTTTTAACTTTACCTTTTTTGTATACACGAACCCATTCTCAGACTGTTTGCCCTCTCTCCATCCCACTTGTAACTCAACCTTTCACCACTGCTTATCCAATCAGCAAACATTTATGGGGCCAGCTCTGTGCCAAGCATTGAGCAATGTATGGGTAGGAAAACAATGGGTGAATGAGATCTATCCTTGTCCTTTGCCCTCATAAAAGGTCTAGTAGGAGAAATGGAAAGATAGGGGCACATAAACCCACAAATAGCTGTATATAAGCCAGGAGCTCCAATTACAAAAAGGAATTCTTCAAAAGGAAGGGGAGAGATGTCAATGACTGTCCTATTTGGGGACACTGGGATATGGCCACAAAGGTTTTCATTGCTTTCAACTCTGTGGGCTTCTCTGTGAAGTCTCTCTCCTGCTGCCCAGATGAAATCTTCCAGACGTCAGATGTCCACACAGGGGCTGTTTGTTTGCCTCTGATCACAGACTTGTTTATGAAGCAAGGCTTGGGGAAACATTCCTTGTTCAAATAGATGATTAAAACCCTGCAGGAAAATTCTGTGTCCTTGAGGTTGGGGAACTCAATGTTCCACATCAGTGTTGGTCTTTCCTTAAGGACCTTCCGCTCAGCCATGAGGGCTGGTGGGATGGATTATTTATTGTCTGGATTAAATGTGTCCTCTGGCTATAAAACAGGAGCCAGAGTCCTGAGTGACACTTCCAGGGCAAGACCAATTTGTCCCCAAGAAGAGCTCTAAGGATTGTGGTCTCTCTCTCCTTTCTCTTTTGTCATTTCAGGACAGAGAGATTCTAAGTAAGCATGGATATTCTGCCCCAAGGGGTTTTCACTTATGGGCATCCATTCATTTTATATTCATTTTGTTTATGCCTGATACACACTAGGCATTGGGCCAGGCTCTGGGCACAACAGTGAGCAAGACAGACCCAGCAGAGCTCACAGTCTGGTGGAGGAGACAGATACCCATCAAATCATGACTCCTATATTACACACGCAAGTATAAACCATGGCAACTGCCACAGAAGAAAAGCATAGCGTTTTTGGTGGGTACTTCAGGGTGACCTGGTTTAGATTAAGGATTCAGAGACATCTGAGTTACAGAAATTTGAAGGATGAGCACAAGTGACACAGGAAGGAAAGGAAGGCAACAGCATAGCATGTACAAAGGCACTGAGGGAAGATGAATTAGGGCATGTCCAAGGGACCAAGAGAAATTGGTGGGTGGAGCAGAGTGAGAACGGGGGAGAAAGATTCAAGTAGATAGAGGGTCAATCGCACCTCAGACCCTGTGGAGTCTGAGGAGTCAGAGTTATTCTAAGGGTCATGGGTGCTATAAAAGGCATAAGGAGGTGGCTGACATTGTCCTCCTCCCTCCCTCAGGCTGTCTCTCTCCCTGACCCTTTCTGACCACTGCACTATCTTTCTAAAATAGTCATTATCCCACACTCTCAGCCTAGAATCTGTCAGTGGCTCTTCATAGTGGACATGAAGTCAAATCTCCTTAGCCAAGCTTAAGGTCTTTATAATTGGTCGAGACCTTGAAGAATAAATAAGTGAGTAGAAATTCACTGGAAGTCATTGTTGCCTTTTCTTCTTGTGAATAATGCCATGCCACGAGCTGCTTTTGGGAGTCATGAAGCCACCTTTTCTTCTATTCCCAACAGTGGTCTGAGCATGGATACTGCCCACCACCATGACCATCATCATCATCATCATCATCATCTCCATTAGTTAAACTGTGGTTACTGTGCTAAGCATTTTGCATGTTGTATTGCTTTATAATAAAACAGCTTAAAATCAGTGACTTATAACCACAATCATTTATTTAGCTCACAATTCTGTGGGCTGGTAGTATAGGCTGGGCTCAGTTAGGCAGTTCTTCTAGTATTGACTGGATCTGTGTGTGTCTGTGCTTAACTGCAGACCAGCAGGCTGGCTCTGCTTCTAAGGATTGACTGACTGCCACCTGGGCTGATAGGGATGGCCAATCCTACATCTCTCATTATTCTTGAGCTTCTTCAAGCTCAAGATCAATATCCCCAGATTCAAGGCAAAGGAGAAAGAGACTCCCCCACTTGACAGGACGAATGATCATAGGGGAGGGTCCAGATTAGAAATTTCATTAGGACAAGGACTATTGTTCTCATTTTGATATTCCCCACAATTGGTACAATGTATGGCACATAGTGCATACATTCTCACCAAATGTTTGCTAATTTAGAGGTCCAAGGGGAACAATCATTGGCCCAAGGTCACACAAATTAGAACTAGACTCCCAGATTCCCCAACTTGCTTCCCATGGCAGTCTCATTATCTGGACCTCCTGCTGCCTGACTCCCCCAAAGTAGCCAAAAACAAACAAACAAACAAACAAACAAACCCAACACGAGATTTGGGATGTGATTTTCTGTCTTCTTGATGGTGTCCCAAACCAGACACAGTCTCCAAAATGTACATCTTAGAATATCTGGCATCTGTATAGCATGTGGAAAGAGCACTGGGTCCAGACAGAGGCCCAAGTGTCTCACCCGCCTGATGTACGATCCCGGGCAAGTCGCTTAGGCAAGACCTACCTTTCTTCATCTGAAATGCAGGGCTATAAATCCCTGCCTGCATTCCAAGGCTATGTCAAAGATTAGAGGGGCTAATAGACATAAAGTATCTCAAAAGATTGTACCCACCTCAACTTACAGATCTCTCCAGGTTTGCTCCACTGCATTGGCTGTGGCACCACTCCAGTGCTCAGTGCTGGCCCCACTGCCAGTTCATCTCCCAACTGCTGTGGGCTCAGCCTCACACAGAGTCCTGTCTAGGCTTCAGCACAGCCTCCCCTCACCTTCACTGCAAGAAACACATGCCCTAGATGTCCTGGGCCAACCTAACTGGGCAACCAGAGGCTCTTGTTTCTAGACTCAGATGAAGAACTGTGCCCTGGGATGCCCACGCTATGCTCTGGGGTGTCAGATCTGGTTTCCCCAGCAGCTGTCCAAAGGGGCCACACAACACATTCAGGGGAGTTAAGGCTCCATGGGGGTAAATTTGAACCAAGAATGACAAGAGATGGAAAGCCATCAGTGGATAAATTCCTCTCCCTTCCTTAATCACATACCCTGCCAAGATGTTCCAGTTCCATATGGCTTCTCCAGAGACATTCCATGGCTGAGTGGCCTCCTGTGTTTTCTTGTGCTCATGACTAGCTTTGCAATGTACCACCTTGTGTTTGTTTTCTCTCCTTCCCTGCTTCCCTTCCAGTTTTTCCTCAATCTGTATTCCCCACCCCTACCCTGCAATGAAACATCAGTAGCTAAGTTATGCCTCCACCTCTTTTGTCTGGGCAGCCCAAGCCTAAGATGAAGAGAAGAAATAGAGAAAGTTGCCAAATCACAACCACTCAAAACTCATAATTGGTGTTGGTGAGGATACAGAGTCACTGGGACTCTTGTACGATGCTGGTGGAAATGTAAAGTGGAACAACCACTAGAGAATAGTTTGGCAGTTTCTTAAAAAGTTAAATACACACCTATGTGGCACCTGGGTGGCTCAGTCGGTTAAGAGTCTGACTCTTAATTTTGGCTCAGGTCACAATCTCATGGTTTGTGAGTTCAAGCCCCGCATTGGGCTCTGTGCTGATGGTGCAGAGCCTGCTTGGGATTCTCACTTTCTCCCTCTCTCTCTGCCCCTCCCCTGCTCATGCTCTCTCTCTCTCTCTCTCTCAAAATAAATAAATAGACTTACAAAAAAAGAAAACAATTAAACAGAATTTCTAAAAAAAAAAAGGTAAATATACACTTATGTGACCTAATATATTCCTAAGTTACATATGTCCACACAAAGACTTCTATATGAATGTTTAGAGCACCTGTATTTAAATAGTCCCCAACTGAAAACAACCCAAATGTCACTCAACTGGTAAATATATAGATAAATTGTGGTGTATTCATACAATGGAATTCTACTCAGCAATAAAAATGAATGAACTATTGATACACATAACATGGGTGTATTTCAAAACAAGTAGGTTGAGTGAAGGAAGCCAAACGGAGAAAGAGTACATACTGTTTGATTCCATTTACATAAATTCTAGAATATGCAAACTAATCTATAATAGGAGAAAGCAGGTCAGGGTTGCCTGGGGACAAGAGTGGAGGAGGGGTGGACTGCAAAGGGGCACAAGGAAATTTTGGGAGGGGGTGTGTCACCCACCTGATATACGATCCTGGACAAGTCTCTTGGGTAAGATCTAAGGTCATGTTGATTGGGGTGACAGTTTCATAGGCACATCTTAATAAAGATGTAAAAAGAAAAAAAAAAGAAATTACCAGCCCCATAAGTGAACTCAACCAAATCCTTAGAGAAACGATAACTTCAGTGCTATTTAAAGCATTTCAGTGCACAGAGAAAAAAGGAAAGCTTCCAAGTTCCTTTTATGAAACCAGCATAACTTTGATACCAAAAACCTGGCAAAAATAGCACATTAATGAAGAGTTTGCTGCTCTGTGCACACTTGTGGAGTTATTATTAACTCTGTAAATCAGCTATACTGCATCTGACCTAGTTTCCAGATTTTTATCTTTGGTTTTCAGAAATTTAATTACAGTGAGTCTTTGTGCAGATTTCTTCGGGCTTATCCTGCTTGGGGAAATTATCAACCACATAAAATGGGAAAAAGAGGCACACTGGCCTCTAAGACAGATGATAATGAGAAGGTTTCTAACTAGAGGGGTCCAGGACCAGGGGAAGAGCTCACACACCCCAGCGTGGTCTCCTTGATGACCCTCCTGGAACACCTACCCTCACCTTGACTCACCCCTGCTCTCCATGCCCATGGCTCCCACCTTAGCTTGTACTCTTCATCACCTCCTGCCTTTTTTCTACAAATCTCCAGCGGTCTCTGAGTGTCCTCTCCTTGCAATCCATCCTCCATAATGTGCAGAGAGCTACTTATGTCACATAGCTATGATCCTGTCACTGCCCTCCTCACTTCCTTTCACAGACTCTGCTCCTCCCGGGCCCATAGGGCAAGGTGCAAACTTCAGTGCATAGCTTCATTCTCCACAACACTCTCACTCAGCATTATATATAATGTTCCAACCAATGTTCTGATCATGCCAAAGAATTCCACTACATGCCTCTGCATCTTTGCAATGCTATTCCCTCTACCTGGGTGGTCTTCCCTCCCTCTCATCAGCCAAAAGCAGGTCTGCTCCCCATATCTGAATTGTGCCTCCATCGCCTAACTCAGGATAAGACCTGGCACTGGGAAGATAACATCAAAGATTTGTAGGGAAGAAGTGCTGCCGGATCTCACTCTGTGTGTCTCTTTGTTTGGTTGGTCCTGATCTACAGCCTTCATAACACAACCGTAATCATAAGGGTAGCACCTTCTGGAATTCTGGGAGTCATCCTAGCAAATGATCAAACCTCAGGGGGTCATGTGAACCTCCCAAATTTGCAGCTAGTTGGTTAAAATAATGGATGACTGGGGGGCCCATCTGAAGTGAGGACAGTCTCATTGGAGGCTGTGCCCTTAACCTGTGGAGTCTGTGATAAACTCTAGGTAGTTAGTACCAGAAGAGCATTGTGACATCGCAAAAGGCATTAAAATTTCTCAGTGAAAAAAAGGACGTAGAAAGAAACCACATCCTTATAATAGAATGCCAACTGATAGATGTAAAATACATTGTTGAAATGAGAAAATAACCTTTTTGCAAGCATCACAGTAGCAAGTGATTCAGGCAATGGATGCTAAAACTTATGGGTGAATATTTGATGAGGTAGAGGATATTTATATCGTCTGAAAGTATCACTCCAAAAATTATCTACTAATACAAAAGAGAAGATACTAACTTTATGGAAGAGAAACCTGGAACACACCATTTTAACCAAGAAATAAAAGTTAACATCGCCGACAATAGAACAAACTATCATTAAGGGCCTCTTGATAAGATGCATAGAGAGGGACACAATATCACTTTGGTGATATTCCTGTTAAAAAGCATTATCTGAGTCTGATCAGGAGGAAAGATCAGACAAACTCAGATTGGGGGACATTTTGTAAAACACCTTGGCCTGTACTGTTTAACAATGTTAAAATCAGGAAAGACAAATAAAGGCTGAGGAATGGCTCCAGATTACAGAAAACTAAAGAGACATGAAAACTAAATACAATTTATGATTCCAGAATGAATACTGGACCAGAAAAACAAATATTACTGGGACAATTGGCAATATTTGCACAATGGTTTGTAGATTGGATAATATTATTGAAACAATGCTAATTGTACTGTGGTTATGCAAAAGAATTCTCTTGTTCTTAGAAAATAGACACTGAAATATTTAGGAGTACAGAGTAAAGAGACTGGGAGAACAAGAGAAAGGGATGAAAGAAATAGGGCAACATGGAAACATTTGGTGAATCTGGGTGAAGGGAATATGGGAGTTCCTTGTTACTATTCTTGCAACTTTTTGTTAGTATGAAATTACTTTAAAATATAAAACTGAGGGTGCCTGGATGGCTCAGTTGGTTAAGCACCCAACTCTTGATTTCCGCTCAGGTCATGATCCCATGGTTCATGGGTTCTAGCTGGAGTCCGGCTCCCCACTGATAGCACAGAACCTGCTTGGGATTCTCTCTCTCCCTCTCTCTCTCTGCCCCTCTCCCTCCTTGTGCACTCTCTCTCAAAATAAATAAATAAACATTTAAAAAATAAAATATAAAACTGAAAAAACTATGTTTAATGTTATTCTATTTTACTTTAAAATCAGATACACATATATTTACACATGTGCATATAATATATTCAAAATAAAAGACTACAAGATATAAACCAAAAAGTTAATAGTTCTTTTCTCTGGTGGTGAGATTTAGGTTAGCTTCTTCTTTTTCCTCAACATTAGTTTCTCATTTTTCCTAGAATAGTTGTTAACTCTTCATAATGACAACAACAAAAGAAATAATAAAGGTTGGACACATGATGAAAAAAATCACTCTTCAAACACCAAAAACACTCCTGAAGAAAGAACAAATGACTCATTCCCTGTCTCCCTGCCTCCCTGCCCCCCATTATCCATGTTGTGTTCCTGTCTGTAAACCATGGTTGTCTCTGTCCATGTTCAGGAGGCCCCTTGGGGCAGACAGTACCCACGTGATCTTCCAGGGGACCTCACAGTGCTGTTACAACAGCCCCATGTGATGTGGGCACAGATGACCCAAGCTCAGACAGGAATCAAAATGTCCTAGAAAGAAACTTAGAGCAGAAGAAGCTGGTGACTAGGAAACAGCAATGGGGACAAACAAAAAAGCCCCAACAACAAAGCCTACTCTCTCTAGACCAATGACCAGAGAAAGGGAAGCTTAGAAAGACAGAAAACTTTTAGACAATTACTGCTCTACCCTAGTTAAACATCACAGAAACCATACCAGAAAAGGGTAAAAGGGAGCTAGACTTTGACATTTGCAAGGCTGTAACAAGGCATCCCAACATCCCTGCTGGGGTGGTGTCAGAGAAGGGCAAGCAGGGATCTGGGACTTTCATCTCTGCTGGCCATTAATGCCTCCCTGCTGCCACTGCAGTAGGGAGCCTGGAATTCTACCTCCATCTTGGACTAATAAGGTATTCCTCCCACTCCCCACTGGGGTGGTGTCAAAGGACTTCTAGTGGGAGTCAAGGCTTTCACCATCTCCCAGCAGTAATGGAGAGTGTCAATAGAGACCCATGGGGAGCCAGGATTCTCAGCTCAACCCAGCAGTAATGAGGAACCTCCCCCCTTGGGTTTCAATAGAGGCTGAGTGGGAAACCCAGACTTCTAGCTCCTATTGTCAGTAATGAGGATTTGCCACCACCCACCCCCTTCTCCTGTGGAAATGGTGTCAAAGAAACCCAGCTAAACAGGAGGTTTAAATAATACAAAAATATCCAGGTTTCAATAGGAAATCACTCATTATACCAAGAGACAGGATGATTTCAGATTGAATGAATAAAAAAAAATCAGTAGATGCTAACACGAAGATGAGACAGATGTTAGAATTACCTGACAAAAGTCTGAAAACAGCCATCATTAAAAATGTTTCAACAAGCAATTATGAATAAACTTGAAATAACTGAAATAAATAAAAAGCCTCAACAAAGCAATAGAGAATATAAAGGAAACCCAATGGAAATTTTAGAAATTTAAGTCCTAAACACAATAAAATAACCTAAATAAAAGTTCAGAAGGTGGACTCAGCAGAGAATGGAGGGGACAGAGGAAAGAATCAGTGAACCGGAAGATAGAACCATAGAAATTACCCAATTTGAACAGCAGAGAGAAAACAAACAGGAAAAGAAAAGAGGACAGAGCATCAGGGCTCTGTGGGACTATAACAAAAGATCCAACCTTTGTGTCATTAGAGTTCCAGAAGGGGCGGAGCAAGGGCATGGGGCTCAATAAGCACTAGAAGAAATGAGGGGACATTATGAACTTAAACATTTGTTAAGAGGGCAGGTCTCACGTTATGTGTTCTTACCACAAAACAAACAGGTAGACAAACAAATCAACACAAAGGGACATAGGGAAATTTTTAGAAGTGATCAATATGTTTATTACCTTGATTAGGGTGATGGTAATGTGAGTGTATACATATGTCCAAACTCACCAAATTATACACGTTAATTATGTGCAGGGTTTTTGTATATCAATCATGCCTAAATAAAGTGGAAAGAAAGAAAAGAAATAACAGCTGAAAACTTCACAAGTTTGTCAAGAGAAGTAAGCCTACAGATTTAAAAAGCTTAGGCTATGTCAAATAAGATAAATCCAAAGAAATCCACAATAAGATACATCACAATTAAACTTATGAAAACTAAAAACAAAGAAAAACATCTTAAAAACCATCAGAGAAAAACTATACTTTACCTATAAAGAAGAAGGAATTCGAAGACAGCAGTTTTCTCATCAGAAACAATGGAAGTCAGACAAACAGGGTAGTATTTTTCAAGAGCTGAAAGAAAACAACCATCAACCCAGAATCCTGTAACCAGTAAAAGTATTCTTTAGGAATAAAGAGGATATCGAGTAATTCTCAGATGAAGGGAAACTAAGAGATTTGTCACCAGCATATTTACCTTAAGAGAATGGCTAAAAGAAGTCCTCTAAACAGAAAGGTAATAAGAATAATAATAAAAATCACTTTGAAACATCAGGAAAAAAAAAAAGAAAGCACACAGTAAGCAGAAATATGAGTAAATAAAATAGGCTTTCCTTCTTCTCTGGAGTTTCCCAAATTATGTCTGGTGGGTGAAGCATAAATTATAACACTGGTTGCTATGGTTCTACATGTATACAGAAGAAACATCTTAGACAGTTATGTTATATATATTATATAATATTTATATTATAAATAAATGGGGCAAAGAGACATAAAGGGCACTAAGGTTTATATACTTCAACTAGTAAAATGATGACATCAATAGACTGATAAGTTTTGTGTGTACAATTCAACACTTACAACAACCAATAAAAAAATCTATACAGGGATATACTCAGAAACACTATCGATAAATCAATATGGAATTCTAAAAAAATGTTCAAGTAAGGCACCGGCAGGTAACAAAGAGCAAACAAGGGGCGCCTGGGTGGCTCAGTCAGTTAAGCGTCCGACTTCAGCTCAGGTCATGATCTCACGGTTGTGAGTTCGAGCTCCGTGTCGGGCTCTGTGCTGACAGCTCAGAGCCTGGGGCCTGCCTCGGATTCTGTGTCTCCCTCTCTCTCTGCCCCTCCCCTGCTCATGCTCTTTCTCTGTCTCTCAATAATAAATAAATGTTAAAAAAAAATTTTAAGAAACAGCAAACAAATAAATTGAAAACAGAAAATAAACAAAAAATAAAATGGCAGACCTAAGCCCTATAATATCATCATTTACATTAAATTTAAATGACCTAACTATACAAATTAACAGAGACTGGCAGAGTAGATTAAAAAACAGAAACCAACTCTATGCTGTCTATAAGAAATTCACTTCAAATATAATGGTATAGTCAAGTTGAAAGCAAAAGAGTGGAAAAAGATACAACATGAAAACATTACTTAAACCAACGCAGGAGTGTCTATATTGATGTCTCGTAAAGTAGACTCCAGGAGAAAGGAAATTACCAGAAACAGAGTGGGACATTATATAATGATAAAAGAATCAATCCACCTAGAAGGCACAGCAACCCTAAATGTGTACGTACCAAATGAGAGCTGCAAAATATGTAAAGCAAAAAATGATAGAACTGAAAAGAGAAATAGACAAATTCATAATTATAGTTGGAGTTTTCAACAGCCCTCTTTCAATGATGGCTAGACAGCTAAACAGAAAATCAGCAAGGATGTAGAAGAATGCTACATCACACCAACCAACACTCCGCCACCACCAGCAGAATACACATTATTTTCAAGTACCCATGGAACATATATCAAGATAGATTATATCCTGGGCCATAAAAAACTCAACAAATTTAAAAGAATTGACATGATACAGAATATATTCCCTGACCGCAGTGGAATCAACTACAAATCTGTAACAGAAAAATAACATGAACAGCTCCAGACACTTGGAAACTAAAAATCACATTCCCAGGCAATCCATGGGTTAAAGAGAAGTCTCTAGGGTAATAAAAGTACATTGACCTGAATGAAAAAAAACACGACATATCAAAATTTATGGGAAAGAGTTAACACAGTGCTGAGAAGGAAATTCGTAGAATTAAATGCATCACTTACAAAAGAGGAAAAATCTCCAATCAATAATCTAAGCTTCCATGTCAAGAACTTAGGAAAAAGAGCAAAGCAAAGCAAACCAGAAAGAATAAATTAGTAAGTAGCAGACATCAAAGAGATTAAAAATAGAGAAAATCGATATCACATTTCTTGATGTCAAACTATATTACAAAATTACAGTGTCAAAACAGTATGGTGTAAGCATAAAAACAGACACGTATGTCAATGGAACAAAACAGAAAGCCAGGGAATAAACCCATGTATATATGGTCAATTAATTTATGACAAAAGAGCCAAGGATATACAATGAGGAAAGGACACTCTCTTCAATAAATGGGGTTGGGAAAACTGGACAGCCACATGCAAAAGAGTGAATCAGGACCCCCATTTTATATCATGGACAAAAATCAACTCAAAATGAATGAAAGACTTGAGTGTAAGACTTAAAACTATAAAATTCATAGAAAAAAAACATAGGGGGTAAGCTCCTTGGCATCAGTCTTGGCAATGATGTTTTATATTTGACACCAAAAGCAAAGATAAACTAGTGGAGCTACCTCACACTAAAAAGCTTCTGCACAGCACAGGAAACCATCAAAAAGTAGAAAGGCAACCTATCAAATGGGAGAAAAAAATTTGCAAATCATATCATCTGATAAGGGGTTCATATCCAAAATAAACAAAGAACTCACACAAGTCAATAGCAAAAAAAGCAATCAGATTTCAAAATAGGAAGAAGACCTGAATAGACAGACATTTTTCCAAAGAAGACATACAAATGACCAACAGACACATGAAAAGGTGCTCAACATTACTAATGACCAAGGAAATGCAAATCAAAACTACAGTGAGATGTCACTTCCCACCCGTCAGAACAGTTAGAATCAAAAAGACAAGAAGTAACAAGTGTTGGCGAGGATGTGGAGAAAAGGGAACCCTCATGCACTGTAGGTGGGAATGTAAACTGGGGCAGCCACTGTGGAAAACAGTATGGAGGTTCTTCAAAAAATTAAAAATACAACTACCATGTGATCCAGCAATTCCACTTCTGAGTATATATCTGAAGGAAATGAAACCATTCTCAAAGAGATATATGCACTCCCATGTTCATTACAGTATTATATACAACAGCCAAGATATGAAGATAACCAAGTGTCTGTCAATGGATGAATGGACAAAGAACACGTGGTTTACACACACACACACACACACACACACACATACACACACATACACACGCACAGTATATATGTATATATATGTATAAAATGTGATATACACCCACATACAATGGAATATTGTTTAGCTATAAAAAAGAAGGAAATACTGTCATTTGCAACAACATAGATGGACTTTGAGGGAATTATGCTATGTGAAATAAGTCAGACAGAGAGAAAAATATCATATGATTTCACTTGTATGCGGAATTTGGAACTTATAAAAAACCAAACCCATAGAAACAGAGAACACATTGGTAGTTGCCAGCATAGGGAGTAGGGAAATGGGTGAAGATGGTCAAAAAGTACAAACTTCCAGTTCTAAGATAAGTTCTGGGGATGTAATATACAGCATGGTGACTATAGTTAACATTACTGTATTGTTTGTTTGAAAATTGCTAAGAGAGTAGATCTTAAAGTTCTTATCACAAGAAAAAAATTAAAACTATGTGAGATGATGGGCATTAACTAAACTTATCGTGGGGGTCATTTTACTATATATCCATACATCATATCATTATGTTGAACACCTCAAACCTACATAATGTTATATGTCAATTATATCTCAATAAAACTCAGGGCGGGGGAAAACATTTAAAAATAGAGAAAATCAGTGAAACAAGGACCTGGTTCTTTGAATAAGATAAATAAAATTGCCAAGTCTCCAGCAAGACTGACAGAGGAAAAATAGACACAAATTATCAACATTAGGAAACCGAGGATAATATGACATTCCCCACCCTCATCAAAAGAATAAGGGAATAGTACAATTTACATACATAAGTTAGACCATGGACCAATTTCTTGTAAAACACAAACTACTACAACTCATTCAATATGAAATAATTTCAATAGCCCTATAACTATTAAGGAAATCCAATATATAATTTTTTAAAGTCTCAAAAAAAAAAAAACCAACTCCAGGCTCAGATAATTTTATTGGAGAAACTACTAAACATTCAAAGAAGAATCAATACCAATTCTACACAATCTCCCTGAAAATAGAAGAGGTGTGTATCAGTCAGAATTCAGTCAGTGAAATAGAATCCAACAAATATATAGATTTATTGCAAGGAATTGGCCTATGCTGCTGTGGTGGCTGGCTAGGCACTCCAACACCCAGAGGGTGGCAGCCAGTAAGGGCAGGCTGGAACTCTTGGCCATGACATGATGCTGCAGTCCACAGGCAGAATTTCAGGGAAACCACTGGTTCTGCTTCTATAAACAGTTCAGTTGATTGAATTAGGCCTACCCAGATAATCTAAAATAATCTCCTTTGCTTAAAGTCAACTGAATGAATTATGAATGATAATCAATCTATAAAATACCTCCACAGCAACACTTAGATTGTGTTTAATGGAATAACTGGGGACTATAGCCTAGCCAAGCTGACAGATAAGACTGACCATCACAGTCATGCCTTGTCAACTTGGCACCCATACATATTTCCTTAAACCATATACAATCTCCAAAAAAAGAAGAGCTACATCATAGCTTCACGTAACATGATATAACTATTCTTTTTAAAAAATGTTTATTTAATTTGGAATGCAGGCTGGTGCAGGCACTCTGGAAAACAGTATGGAGGTTCCTCAAGAAACTAAAAATAGAACTACCCTACAACCCAGAAATTGCACTACTAGGCATTTATCCAAGGGATACAGCTATGCTGTTTCGAAGGGCCACATTCACCCCAATGTTTCTAGCAGCACTATCAACAATAGCCAAAATACAGAAAGAGCCCAAATGTCCATCAATGGATGAATGGATAAAGAAGATGTGGTATATATATACAATGGAGTATTACTCGGCAATCAAAAAGAATGAAATCTTGCTATTTGCAACTACGTGGATGGAACTGGAGGGTATTATGCTAACTGAAATTAGTCAGTCAGAGAAAGACAAAAATCATATGACTTCACTCATATGAGGACTTTAAGAGACAAAACAGATGAACATAAGGGAAGGGAAACAAAAATAATATAAAAACAGGGAAGGGGGACAAAACAGAAGAGACTCATAAATATGGAGAACAAACTGAGGCTTATGGGAGGGGTGGTGGGAGGGGGGATGGGCTAAATAGGTAAGGAGCACTAAGGAATCTTCTCCTGAAATCATTGTTGCACTATATGCTAATTTAGATGTAAATTTAAAAAAATAAAAAATAAAACAAGTTAAAAGAAAAAAATTAAAATGTTTATTTATTTATTTTGAGAGAGAGAGCATGCACATACAAACTGGGGAGGGGCAGAGAAAGAGAGAGGGAGAGAGAGAATCCCAAGCAGGCTCCATTCTGTCAGTGCAGAGCCCAACACAGGGCTCAATCTCACAACCATGAGATCATACTCTGAGCCGAAATCAAGAGTCAGACACTGGTGGACAGAGCCACCAGGTGCCCTGATATAACTGTTTCGTATACAACTGAAAATATACTGTTTCCCCTGAAGAAAATACAAAGTCATTGAGTGATGTTTTCTCCCCCTTGATACCCTGTAACTTAAATACTGTAATATAAAGTTAACTATTATTAATACGTCTTATGTTAGATGATAAGTGGACAAAGGAGGTGGACCCATGCTGAAACAAAAATATTTGCTTAAGATCTACACAAACATATTCATAACAAAATAATGAAGAAATACTCATAACTATTATATCCCCCATTTCCACAACTGGTCAGCTGATTGTAGTTGGTGTTCATAACTATGTACTTCTACTACCCATTCCATAGTCCATTTGCCCTCGGCTGGTCATGTTTCTTTATCAAGGTTTGGGTGACCCAAACCTTCATTCCTGAATGGTCTGGGCCACTGATAGTTCTGCCTGAATTGGATTGTTGTCACTTTCCATTTACTTTAATTACATGATATTAGGAGACAGCCTAATGGATCTCTTGCATTCCAGACATACTTTTCCTTGTATTATGCAATGGCCATATTTTGTATACCTGTAGTGCCACATTATACCATGGTCTACCAGCATCCTCTACCACTGAAAATACTCATTAGTGTTCTTAACTGTAATCACATCAGAGAACCAACTTTGGAAAAACCAGAACCAATTCAAAAAAACTCTTCCTTCAGATTGCATTTTCCCAGAACTACTTCTGGTACCAAAGTCTGTTTCGGTTAGGGTTCAACCAGAGAAACAGAACCATACATTTATGTCTTTCTGTATGAATGCATATGGATTTAGTGCAAGGAATTGGCTCACACATCTGTGGAGGCTGTCTAGGCAAATCTGGAATCTGTAGGTCAGGCTGTCAGCATTTGGGCACAAACTGAAGCTGCAGTCCCCGGCAGAATTTCCTCTCCTTCGAAGACACCTCAGCTCTGCTTTTAAGGCCTTTCAACTGATTGAAACAGGATGCCAGAGATGATCTAGGATCATCTCCTTTACTTAAAGTCATCGGATTATGAATGTTAATCAGATCCACAAAATTTCTTCACAGCATGGGGCACCTGGGTGGATCAGTCAGTTAAGCATCCGACTCTTGATGTCAGCTCAGATCAGAACAGTTCATGAGTTCAAGGCCTGCATCAGGCCCTGAGCTGATGGCATGGAGCCTGCATGGGATTGTCTTTCTCTCCCTCTTTCTGTACCCCCCCTCCCCCAAGCTCTTGAACTCTCTCTGTCTCAAAATAAATAAACTTAAAACAATATCTTCACAGGAACACCTAATGTTCAAATAACTAGGTACTGCAGCCTAACCAAGCTAACACATAAAACTGATCATCACAAAGAGGTAACTCTTCTCAATTCATTTTTTAAAGCTAGTATGACCCTGATGCCAAACCAGGCAAAGACAGTACAAAAATGTCCTGGGAAGAGCAGGAGCCCCATGGGGTTGGACTCCATCCACAAGCAACTTCAAGAGCAGAGTCATATTTTTCACCTGACCATTTGGCTGCCCAGTTTCCACTTCATGGAGGAAGATTCAGCACATTACATCAGTTTCAAATTACTTGTGACTAGTTTGGTAACTCCATGTTATGAATAAGAGGGTTCCCTTGTGTGCGTGTGTGCGTGTGTGTGTGTGTGTGTGTGTGCACGCGTGCTCATTTGTTAATTCCAGTTAACATTTATTATGCTGTTTGTCATGCACTGGATGAAGGAATTTAATGTCATAAGATTGTTTTATCCTCCCAGGAATTTGACACAGTGGATACCCTTGGCTCTATTTACAAGTGAGGAAACTGAGACTCAGCAAGGTTATATCAGCAGGCCTGAGGATGCTCACCTGGTGGGTTTTGATTTGACCCCAAAGCCTCTCCTCTTCACCTCTACAATAGCACTTGATTCCAAGGCTGTAGACTGTCACCTGAACTTGGGCATCCAGGAGTTCTGCCAGGTCTAAGTTCCTTGAATCTCTGGGAAAGGTGCCCAGAGCTTTAAGTTGGCCAAGAAACACTGTCAATAATCTGTCCCAAGGTTCTCAGTCTTCCCCTAGGCCTTTGCTCATGACACTTCCTCCTACTTTCCAGGGGCTGGGCAGTGGTAACAGTGCAGGCTCCAGAATCAGTCAGAATCCTAGTTGTGTGGCCTGAGTCAGGTGGCTTCACTTCAATAAACGGACTACTTATTCATAAAATGGGGAAAATAGTCTTTATCTCACTGGATGTGGTGGAAATTAAATGCTACGGCGCAGGATGCCTCAATATGAAATGTGCCTACAAGTTACCTGACCAACTTGTTAAAATGCGGATTTGGATTCAGCAGGTCTCAAGAGGAGCTGGAGATTCTACATTTCTGATATGCTCCCAGGTGATGCCTTTGCAGCTGGTCCATGGACCACATTTTGAGTAGCAAGGGGATTGTCCATGTGATGCACTTTATGCAATTATGTATTAAATGCCCCACAATAAAGATAATAAAAATTCACCTGCTCTGGAAACCCAACCCAGGTATCTTGCCCTGTTCTCATAGGTTTCTCTGATTAAAGGAAACATACCAGTTCACTAGAAGGGACAAGTTTGTTTTCCTTGGCACTGACTTCTGAGAGAAATTTATCACCTAGATCCTCATATAAGGGACTCTGATAGAATGAAGGATCATGTCTTCTAGAAACAATCCTGCTGCAGGAGCCAGAAATGTATAAGCAAAGAAAACTTGCCAGCCCCTGGTTGTAGGCCCAGCTCTGTCTGCGCGACCCCTGGCGGAGAGCTCTGCCTCTCTGACGTTTGATTTTCCTACTGGCTGGCACAGAGTACAGGCTTCAGGATGGCGGCTATGCTGCTCTTCTGCTCTCTGGCCTGTAATGCAGGCCTGCCAGTACCCTCATCGTAAGATCGTTGGGAGGGCCGTGGATAGCGTATGTCAATGGTTAACACATACTCTGGGTCAAGAATTTCAGGTTGACCCATAAGAAATTGCTGACAGTAACATTTTTTTGACCTGTAAAAATGGCTTGAATTATTATGTGGGATCCTTACAACAAACCTTTGAGGCAGCTATGATTTTTATCATCGTCTCCCCTAAACTACAGATGAGAAAATTGAGGTCCTGCCCAGAATCACATGGCTTGCTATGGGCAGAGCCAGGATTTAGTGCAGGCAGGCTGGCTGCAGTCTCATGCTTGCTCTGCCACACAGCCCCACCTTTCCTCTAAGGGGGCCACAAACAAGGCCCTGAATGTGCATTTCCTCCCACTCCAGCTGTGTCTAATGCAGACCCCTATAAAAGCCAAAGGCCCATAGCTAATTGTCCTTTTCTGGCAGCATTTCTGTAAGGAGCTGAGCCAATTCATTCTGGGAATGCTGCTTTCTGGTGATCTGGCTGGAGCTTAAGAAGCCGAAGAGGGAAGCAAGCTTGGCTTGGCCTTTACAAACAGCCCTTGTCGGAGTGGCTTCTATTCCAGGAGCTCAATATGGAAACTCAGCATCTGTCATGCATTCAGACGTGGCCTAACGACTGTCCATTTGGCCAAATCACTGGCCATCCACCCATATATTACCCATCCCTGCATCCTGGTCCTGAGATTATCTTGTCCCAACTCACCCCGCCTCTTCTCACATAAGTCCCTCCCTGGGGTTGTTGGGCATCATTTCCTGGGCCAGGCACTGTGGTGAGCATGCCTTCAGCCAGCAAGGAAGATGTGATGAATAGCCAGCTTATGGATGAGGCTCAGAGAGAGGATGATATTTACTCAAAGTCACACAGTGAGTGATTAACCAAGCCTGTTGAACTACCATGACCTCCCATCTGAAGGTCCCAAAGAGCCAGTGCCTTTGTATCATTGAGAGGAGCTGCACTGGGGGACCTCAGAACATGGGGTTGGGGACTGTCCTCAGTCCATATGGTTGGATAAGTTTACTCAGTAAGACTCCTACATTCATGGCTATAGGGATTGGCTCAGAGATGGGCATGTGACTCAAGCCAGGCCAGAGTTAATCCTGGGACTTTTGCTGGAACTATTGGGAAAAATTGCCCTCTTTCTGTTAAGGCTTCTAAGCAGATAGAATGTTAGCCTGGAGCTGCTGGGGGCACCCTGGCCACTCCATGAGGAAGGACCCACCGGATATGGAAGCCAAACTAGGGGAAAGTGGAGTCAAAATGTGGAGAAAGACTAATTTCTGACAATATCTTTTGAGGCTCTGGATCCAGCCATCCCTCCATATGCTTCTATTTACACTCTGCTCTTCACACACAGCTCATCACCTTCCAAAGTAGCCCCTTTTGTTCCTAAACTGAAACCTACCTTTTCTGAACTTACACTGACTGGTCTAGTTCTACCAATCGGAGGGGCAGCAAAAGGCTCTAATGGCAGACAGATATGGTTTCCAATCCCAACTCCAACATTTACCCTTCAAATCTCAATTTAAAATTGGGGCGCCTGGGCAGCTCAGTCGGTTGAATGTCCGACTTCGGCTCAGGTCATGATCTCACGGTTCGTGGGTTTGAGCCCCGCGTTGGGCTCTGTACTGACAGCTCAGAGCCTAGAGCCTGCTTCCGATTCTGTGTCTCCCTTTCTCTCTGCCCCTCGCCTGCTCACACACACACTCTCTCTCTCAAAAATAAATAATTAACATAAAAAAATTTTTAATTGGAATGATGATATCCATGTGACAGGGATGTTGTAGGGATGAAAGAGCTATTACAAGTGCTTTGTTTTTGTTATCTTATCGTATTGCTGCTGTTTTATTCGTTACCAGATTGTGAGGCCCCAGACAGCAGGAACCTCATTTTATTTAACTCAGATTCCCCAGCACCTGACAGTGGTTGGCAAAGAGTAGGTGCTCAATAAACACTTGTTGAGGGGCACCTGGGTGGCTCAGTTGGTTGAGCAACAGACTAAGAGCTTGGGTTGTGATCTCCAATCGTGGGATCAAGCCCTGAATCGTGCTCTGTGCTGACAGCGTGGAGCCTGCTTGGGATTCTCTCTCCCTCTTTCTCTGCCCCTTTCCCTCTCTCTCTCTCTTTCTGTCTCTCAAAGTAAGTAAATAAACTTAAAAAAATAAAAATAAATAAATGTTTGTTGAAATAAATGTGAAGTACATTCTGACCTCCCACCCCACCTATAGTGAGTCTTCTCTTATCCCTGCCTTCATCTCCACCATTTCTTTATATAACACGGATGGTTTTCCTTCTAAAAAAATGTACTAACTCAATTATCCTGTGAATATTTATCAGTTACAACCAAAGGAATGAAAATAAGCTCCCATGGTACAGAGAACCCAGATGTTTGGGGTTAGTTTTCTAACACAATGCTCAACTATTTTACTTATTTGATGTTTTTCTCAAGAAACAAAACAAAACCAATCTGCCCTAAAATTTGGAAACGAGATCCGTTTCTCACAGTGTCTCTTGCTCTCTGTTGGGAGTGGTGTGGGCATGCCTGGCAGTCACGACGGGCTGCTGAAATGGGACAAGCAGGTAATGGGAAACAGCTGCTTGGCCTGCGCTGTCTCTAAGCCCCAAATTGGTGACGAGGTGCCGCAGACAAAAGACAGGCGGTTATGGTTTGGGTGGAGGCCCCACAAGCAGTGATTAACTTCTCTTGCCAAGTTCACCGGGCGAGGCAGAGTCTGCTCGGCTGGTCACAGTACGGCAGGCAGCAACCCCTGCACAGACATTGTCTCTGTATTCAGAGCAATGCGCACCCCGAGAGATGAGTCCACCATCCCCCCTCTCTCCGATGGCGGAGAGAACATCAGCCAACAAGGACGGATGCTAAGAAAAGCCCCCACCTTCCTCTGTGTCCTGCAGCACGTCCTCATAACCTTACTCCATGGCACTACCTCAGAGGGCAGCCAGATTACCTTCTAAAATATCAATTAGATCAGGAGTCAGCGAACTACTCTGTTAAGGGCCAGAGAATAAGTATTTTACTATTTGTGGGCCAGGATTTTACCATCTGTCCCCAATACAGCTCTGCCTTTGTAGCATGAAAGCAGCCATGGACCATATGGAAATAAATTGGTGAGACTGGGTTCCAATAAAACTTTATTTACAAAAAACAGGCAGCAGTCTGGATTTGGCCCATGGGCTGTAGTTTGTTGCTCTTTGGTGCCTCTGTTTGAAAGTTTATAATGGCTCCTCATTGCCACTGAATAAAGCTCAAACTCCTAACCACGGGTGTCAAGGAGCTGCCTGGGCTGGCTGGATCCTGCCTACCTCTCTACCCTTGTTTGGGCCCCAGTCCTCACTCACCACCCCCCAGTTGCACATGGGTCTTTGTACTCATGGTTTCCTCTGCCTAGAACACCCCACCCCCATCCCCACTTCACATTTTCACATGACTCACTCATTCCCCTTATTTAGGTGTTGGTGAGAATGGCACTTCCTCAGAAAGGCCATCCCTGCAACCCCCCAACGTGACCACCACCTCTCCCCTTAGTCACTCTATCATAGCACGTGTTTTATTTTCTGCGCAGCATTTATCCCGGTTTGAACTGATCTCTTTTGAGTGCTTACTTTTGTTTGTTTGTTTGTTTTCCTTCTGCCCCTTGAGCTCCAGGAGGATAGAGAGCCTTATTCCCATGGCCTTCCACCCATAAAGCTGGAGTGCAGCACAGACTTAGAGAATGAATGAATCGCCTCCTCGCCAGGTTCCCTCATCCACTCATTCCCTCCAGTCCCTTAGCCACTCAGCTGACAGAAACACCTTCTAAAAACGAGTACCCAGATCATGGCCTGTCACTGCTTTAAACTCCCTAATAACTTCCCATTGCTCAAAATCCACACTTCTCACTATTGCCCCGGAGACCCTGCAAAAACAGACTCCCGGCTGCCTTTGCTCACCCACCTCTCCCATTGTGAAGAGCAGGCTGCCTGGAGGGTCCACTGATGTGACCCCAAAAGACATCATTTGGCACTGAAGGTGTTTTTGCATTGATATCACAAAACGGGTTATGTTCCAGGAATTCACTTTGAACAAAAGAATGAGGCCATGAACACCTGACTCATGAGAGGCTGGGAAGTCATCCAGTTTCCTCAAATCACCCCACCCAGGTCAGCCTCCTTCCTGTGTCGCACTCCGGGTAGAAAGAGAGAACGTGATCTTTTCAGACTGATGCCAAAGCCCAATGGGCCTCGAGCTTTTGGGCGGTGTGGGGGAAGACTGGGGAACATAGAGCTTTTAGTGCTCTTTCTGGCCTGACTGAAAGCTATATTCAAATCAAAGTAAAAAGATTAGGGGCGGAGCCATCAAGAGAATATGCAAGCTGAGTGGGCAGTATTGGAGTTGTGGACTCATTACACAACCAGTTTACAAGGCTTTCTTCACTGCTGCAATTCAACTACCTGAAATTCTACAGGAAAGACAGGATCACGTGGATGGCCTACATGGGCCTGATATACCTTATTGCTTGGGCTATATTGAGATGAAGGATTGGAGAGCCAACACTTTATGGCTTCTTCTCAAATGGGCCTAAAGAGTAACACCAAAGTGGCTAAAAGTAGTTCTGATCCTCCAGCTGATGTTGTATGAAGTAGGTAAATGAGGTTAGAAGAATATTCATTTTTTTTCATGGATGTTAACAGAGGTACTTTAATTTTCTGCATGTGTGGTGGTGGTGGTAGGGGGCATGACCCTTAAGCATCTCCGTTTTTATGAACTGGCCTTCCTGAACAGGTGCGCTCACTGGTGCTCTTACAGGGCAGTGTGAATAGCAAGGCACAGTAAGCACTCCACTTCTGGGCATTTTTAAAGCCAGGCTAATGCACCAGGCATCACATCCTGTCAGGCTTATAAAAGTGACCAGTTAGTATCTCTGTCCTCCAATCTTACTTGATCTTGACTTGTTTTCACTGTATCTCATCTCCTCTATTGTGAATTCTTCTCTTTCTGCCCCGAATTCCTCCCTCTTTCTGATCATCTCTGGATTTGGCCGCTCCTCTGACACTTGGGTCCTGGCTCTCCTTCTAAGGGTTAGCCTAGCTCCTCTTTCTTGCTCTGCCTCCTGTGGCCCTAACTGATGCCTGGTAGATAAGCCTTGGCCCCAAATCCCTGAGCAGGGAGGAAAGGTGCCGTGCTAGGTTATGGTGACATCATGGAGAACAAGACAGACACGGTCTCTCCACTCAGTGCATCTGTAACCTCTTCTACATCCCATCCATGGCCAGGAAGCTCTCAACTTCCTAGGACTGTCCTTTTCATTTTCTGACAACCTTATCAGAAAGCTTGAGCTGTCAACAAGCTTGAGAGCTGCCCTAAAGTCATCTGTTTCCTGCAGAGTGCTGACGGTGTGGTGTGAACTCCAAGGCAGCTGTCAACATACATTCTGCCTATCACTTGCTAAGACCAGCCCTGGAGCATGCGACATAAATTAATCACTTCCACTTCTCGACAGCACGGGCTCCTTGTGCTTTTTCTGCCTCTGGTCATTCATGCTCAGCAGATAACCGATAGCCATAGCACTCTGTGAAACATGGGCATGATTCCGGGCGAGCCAGATATAGCCCATTATCATTGCAGTTACAGTGTGTGGGCTCATTGAGAAGTTTCGGGACACTTTATCAATGAGGGAGGCTGTCTCAAAACTCTGGCATTGGGTTTTGTGTGACGGAATGGAGGTGAAGATGAAGGTTGCTGAGATAGCAGGGCCTCCTTATCTGACATATTTTCCCAGTGAGGTCAAATATCAGTGCCATGGCCATCTTCCCAGGCGGAAACCATAGAGCACCAGAACTGGGAGACCTTGGAGGCTTTGCAGAGGGAGAAAATGAGACCCAGCAAGAGGACAGCACTTGCTCAGGATCCTACAGGGAGACAGTGTCAGAGACTCAGGTCTACAAGAAAAACAAGGGCCCCTTTGCCCTCTGCAAAAACAAAAACAAAAACAAAAACAAAACAAACAAACCCCCACCCCAAAAAAAACAGGCTTCGAGGAGGAGTAAAATCTTCAAGAATGTGAATGTTTTGCTTTTCTGCCTTTAAAACATATAAAAGGGGCAAGCAAGGAGCCAGAGATGAGCTATTTCTTTAGAATCCCAGCTGAAACATGACTTGTTATTTACATCAAATGTCTGTATTTTTAAAAATAATTCACTCATTTTCAGATTTAGCGGTTTTTTTTGTATGTACGTACATGTGAAAAAGAAAATGACATGATTGGTATTGGTTCCATGAGAAAAAGAACATTGTGGGAAGCCTAGCTGGCTCAGTTGGCGGAGTGTGTAACTCTTGATCTCATGGTTCTGAGTTTGAGTCCCACGTTGGATATAGAGATTACTTTCAAAAACTTCTTTTAAAAAAAAGAAACATTGTGAACTATCATATGATGATAGTTTTATATTAATGGCATTAATGATTCAAATAGAAAAGTCTTTGGTTCCAATAATGTTGGTTTTTTAAAATCCAACTCATTGAAGTTCATTCTGCCAAAGGTACGATGTCTGACATTTTTGTGAAGGCCATTGCAAATTTGGTTTAAAATACAACTCTTAAAGAAAACATCATTTCTTTTTCAGGTGAAAATTTTAATTGGAGCACAGCACCATGATAAAACCATGTTCTTACTAAATAAAAATAAGTAAAATAAAAATCCTAAAGAAAAGTGTACTTAGAATTAATTGTGGTGCACACATACTTCATAGTTGTCTGCAAAACCACCTGCAATAGTAAATATACGAAAGTTTATACATCCCCATAGTTAGAGTGATAAAACATTTTTCCTCTCTCTTTCTCTCTTTTCCTTCCTTCCTTCCTTCCTTCCTTCCTTCCTTCCTTCCTCTCTCTTTCTTTCTTTTACAAACCCTTGTGTTGAGGACTGACTTTCAATAGATCAGTGTGAGGGAGCTGCTGTGCTACATATGAAACACAAAATATTTTCATGACAAAACAAATGATAAAAAAAAAAGAATCCCAGTTCACAACTCTAATTACTAGATGAGTTCCTTAATACATTCCTGAGGCCCACACGGGAATGACGATAAATCCACTTACTTGTTGACTTACTCTATAAATATTTGTGGCCTCATTCACTCCTTTAGCAGGCCCTGTTCCAGAGGGCCACAGAGGTGAACCAGACATCTAGCTTTCACTTTCATGGAACTCCTAGTCTACTCAGCAAGGGGGATGGATAATAAAGAGGAATACAGAATGTAGAGAACCTAGAACTTAATTGAATATAGAGAAAATAGAATATTGAATATATAAAATGTTAAATGGTGATAAGTGCTTTAAAAAAATAAAGTAGATTAAAGGCATTGGAAGTTCTGAGGACATGGGGTTGCTGTTGAGATCAGGTTGTTGAGGAAGGTGTTGCAGAGAAGCTCAAATTTGGGCAGAAATCTGAAGAAATAGAGGAACAAGCCTTGGGAGTATCTGTGGGGAAGACTACAGGCAGGAAAGAAACAGTGCAAAAACCCTGAGGCAGGAGTGAGCTTGCTATATATTAGGACCATCAGGGAAACCAGTGGGGCTGGAGCCAAGGGAGAGAGGTGAAGAAGGGTAGGAGATGAGGGAGAGAGATGGGGGCAGATCACGCAGGGCCTTGTACACTCTTGTTGGGACTTTGGATTTATTCTGAGTAGATGGGAGTAGCTGGAGTTTTTGAGCCAAGAACTGACATGACTGGACTCACCTTTTTAAAGGTCACTCAGGCTGCATGGTTGAGAATGGACTGTAGAAAGGCAAGAGCAGGAGCAACTCTTACAGTGCTGATGGACTGGATATAGGGAGAAGTCAAGAGGGACCCCAAGAATTGGCCTGAGCTAGTGGACAGATGGGGTTGCCATTCACTGAAGTGGAGAAAATACAGGATGAGCAGGCTAGGGTAGAGAGAGAATTGGAAGTTTGGTTTGGAACATGTTGAAGTTGACACATTTACAATTATCCAAGTGGGATGCCAAGCAGGCAGCTGAACATGGAGTGTGGAGTCCAGGGAGGAGCCCCAAGGTAGTGATAGTGATAGTGATTTGGGAGTTGTCAGCCTACAAGAAGCATTTTATTTTATTTTATTTTATTTTATTTTATTTTATTTTATTCTATTTTTTATTTTATTTATTTATTTTGAGAGATAGAGAATGAACAGGGGAGGGGCAGAGAGACAGAGGAGGGAGAGACTCCCAAGCAGGCTTGGTGGTGTCAGCACAGAGCCCGATGTGGGGCTTGAACTCATGAACCATGAGATCATGACCTGAGCCAAAACCAAGAATTGGACACTTTAGTGACTGAGCCACCTGGGAACCCTACAAAAAGCATTTTAAATCTACAAGAGGCAGGAGGAGGTATTAAGCATGGTCAGAGAAGGAGGGGTGCTCTGTAAGAGGAAGAGAGTGCTTCAGGAAAGAGGGAGTTAACAACATTGTCCATTGCTGCTGATCAGCCAAGAAAGATTGAGTAGTGACCACTGGCCATGGGATTTAGCAACTTGGAAGTCATTGCTGGCCTTGATGGGCATTTTCAGTGAAGTAATGGGTACAAAAGCCTGATTTTGAGACTGAGAGGAGAGCAATTGGAGACAGGAGGTGAAGAAAATTACTTTGAAGAACTTTTCCGTCAAGAGGAGCAGAGAAATGAGAGAAATGAGGCACAAACTGGGGGGTGGGGGTTGTAGGGTCAAGACAGAAGATATCTCACAAAGTTTTTGGAAATGATGATCCTACCCTCACCCCAATGTCCCCATCACCGGGAGTAAAGGCCATGCCCCAGAGCTCTGTGTTCCCCTGGCAGATCCCCCTCCCTCCCCCTGAACACTCAGAGCCTCATCACTGCCACCCATCTGCTTTGGAGACTTTTAGGGTGCATCTCAACAGTTCTGTGTGCTTTGGTTAAAAGAAAGATATTAATCAGATAAATACACCAAAAATATACAAGACGATTTAATACAAGCAGAATATAGAAAGACAAAATGCCCTCTGAAAGAGAATAATGGAGGGAAATGGCTTATTTTACGAGTTTGGAGAAAGCCTTTTTTAAAAAAGTGGCTTTAAAGATAAAATCTGAAGGATAAGTAATGATTCACCAAGTGGCAAATGATGGAAAGATCATTGCAGGTAGAATAATATGTGCAAAGAATCTGAGGTGGGACATGGCAGAGCATATTATAAAACTAGAAGAAGGCCTGTGGGGCTGGGTCCATTGAGTGAGGGGGACAGGGGCCTAAGAGGGACTAGAAGGAGGCTAAGGTCAGATTGTGGTGGGGTCCTGTGGACTATGTTAAAGAGGCTTTTGGTTTTGGTTTTTTATTCCAAGTGCAATGGGCAGCCACTCAATGAACAAAACATTATGTCCATCTAAATGCCAACTATTTTTATGCTTGAAAGGGAAGGAAAGCAGTCAGAAGGAAGATACTAAGCTTCACTGAGGGAAGGACAGACATGGTGTGTCTTAGCCTGGGTTCCCCAAGAAGCAGATCTTGAGCCAAGGATTTGAGTGCGAGTAGTTTATTTCATGACAGGAAGCACTTCTATGGAAGTAGGAACTGAGATAGAGAGGGGAGGAGCCAATAAAGTAGGTATCACACAAGTTACCACTGTGGGAAACTGGAGGTTAATTCCACTAGGGAGTCTGGGAGCCAGCATAGAGTACAGTGATATCCTGATATCTTCTGTGATATCCTACCCAAGGAGGGGAATTGGCTGCGGGCTGATGTTAGGGGTAGGGTATTTATACTCTCATACTTTCTAGACTACCATGCTTGTGATTACAGCAGTCTCCAGCAGCCAGAGAAAGCCCCCAGGTAGAGATGCAGGAGCTGGCAGATGGAAGTCAAGGAAGCCTGCACTAAAATGGTAAGACCTGGAGAGGTAAGTATGGGTGGAGCACTGATGCCCTACATTAAGTTCCACTCCTTGTTGATACTTATTCTTTGAGGTGGTTGCCAGTTACATTTTCTACAAAAAACACAAAAGGGTTTGCGGGACAAGCTACAGGCCCCACTTCTGCAATTGTTTCCAAGGTTACAATTGGTGTTCATCATTTCCTTGTGTCACTACTCATTGTACTTACTAAAAAAAGTCTATAAACCAACTATTTAAAATATCCTCAAAGAGCTAAAGGAAATCATGAGAATGATGGGTCAACAGAAGAGATCAATACCCAGATCAATACACAGATAGAGAAGTTGAAAAGTATAATTACTAAAATGAAAAATTCATGAAAAAATAAACAGGATATTTGAGCAGCCAGGAGAAAGAATCAGCAAACTTGAAAATGGGTCAATTGAGATTTCTCAGTCTAAAGAGCAGAAAGAAAAAACTAAACAACAATGAACAGAGCCTAAGAGACCTGTGGTATAGCATCAAATATACCAACATATGTATAATGGGAGTCCCAGAAGGAAAGCAGAGAGAAAAGAACAGAAAAAAATATTTGAATAGTGACCAAAAACTTTCCAAATTTGATGCAAAACATGAATATACATGTTCAAGAATCTTAATAAACCTCAGGATCCTCACTGAGAGACATTATAGTCAACCTGCTGAAAGCCAAAGGTAGAATCCCACAAGTAGCAACAGAGAGATGACTTTTCACATACAAGCCATCCTCAATAAGATTAACTGATAATTTTCTCCTCAGAAACCATGTAGACTGGAAGGTAGTGACATGACATATTCTAAGAACTAAAAGAATAAAATGGTCAACCAAGAAGTCTATATCCAAGAAATCTATACTTCAAAAGTCAAAGAGAAATTAAGACTTTCTCATATAAACAAAAACAGAGAATCTATTGCTAGTAGACCCACTCTACAAGAAATGCTCACTGAGATACTACTTCAGGTTGAAATGAGAAAACACTAAATAGTTACTTGCATCAACATGAAGAAATAAAGGTAATTACACAGATAAATATAAAAGTCAGTATTAAGGTATTCGTGGTTTGTAACTCCTCTTTTTTCCTATATAATTTAAAGATCAAATATATAAAACAACAGTTATAAGTACTATATCAACGGGCACACAATGTAAAAAGATGTAATTTGTGACAATAACAACATCAGTGGGGGGGGGCGGGCAGAGCTATATAAGAGCAATGTTAAGTATACTATTGAAATTAGTATTAACTCAAAATAGATCGTTATAAAATAGGCTGTCAGTTGTCATTCCCAGGCAACCACCAAGACAGTAACTAAAAAATACAGATAGTAAGATAAATAAGAAAGGAATCAAAATGGTACAGTAGAAAATATCTACCATAAAAGAAGGCAGTAATGCAATGGAGGAATTTGAGGAATAAAAAAGATATGACATATAAAAAAATAGCAAACTGGCTCAACAACTGGCTAAGTAAGGCTGTCCTCAAGAGTCACTACAATAAATGTAAATGGTTTAAACTCTACAATTAAAAGACACACTTTGGCATAGTGGATTTTTAAAAATGATCTAACTATATGCTGTCTATGAAAGACCCACTTTAGATCCAAAGATATAAATAGGTTGAAAGTGAAAGGATGGAAAACTGTATTCTATGTAAACAGTAACCAAAAGAGAGTTGGAATGGCTATACTTATATTGGACAAAATAGACTTTAAGACATAAATTGTAACTAGAGACAAAGAAGGAAATTATATGATGATAAAAGAGACAATATATTAAAAATATAAAACAATATAAACATATATGCACCTAACAACAGAACTCCAAAGTATAGGAAGCAGAAACTGACAGAAGTAAATGGAGAAGTAGACTGTTACACAAATGGAGAGTTCAATACTTCACTTTCTATAATGGATAGAACTACTAGAGAAAATATAAAAAAGAAATAGAAGACTTGAACAATACTATAAACCAGCTAGAAAAAGAAGAGAAACTAAACCAAAGCAAGAAGAAGGAAAAGAATAATGAAGGGCAGAGATGCATGAACTCAAGAATAGAAAAATACAATCAATGAAATCAAAAGTAGGTTTCTTGAAAAAATTTAAAAATGGCAAAACTTTAGTAAGACTAAGCACAGAGAGAGAGACAGAAAGAGACAAATTTCCAAAAGCAGGTGGAGATGACAAACATAGCATGGTGGTTAAGAGTCTGGACTGTGGAGCCAGATTGCCAAAAGCAAAATGAAAGTAGGGACATTACTAACAACTTTACAGAAATTAAAAAAAAAAAAGGATGATAAGGGAAAATTGTGAACATTTACATGCCAACAAAGTAGGTAATCTAAATTAAATGGACATACTCCTAACTATATGCTATATGCTATATACCCCTAGAAACACATAAACTACCAAAACTGACTCAAGAAGAAACAGAAACGCTCAACAGAGCCATAACAAATAAAAAATTAAATCCATAATTAAAAGCTTTCAACAAAGAAAAGCTCAGGACCAGATGGCTTCACTGGTGAATTTTACCAAGTGTTTAAAGAAGAATTAACACCAATTCTTCTCAACTCTTCCAAGCAACCAAAGAGGAAACACTTCTTAACTCATTTTATGAAGCCAGCCTTCTTCTGATAGCAAAGCCAGACACAGACATCAAGGAAAAGAAAACTATAGACCAGTATCATTATGAATATAGATGCAAAAAGTCATCAACAAAATACCAGTAAAAATATTTGAGCAGCATATACAGAGGATTGTATACCAAACCAAGTTGAATTTGTCCCAAGATCAGGAGAGTAGTTCCACATAGAATGAAAAAACAAAAAACTGCCATCATTTCAGTTGATGCAGAGAAGGAATATGACAAAACCCAACACATCTTCATGATAAAAAATGCTCAACAAACTAGGAATAGAAGGGAAATACCTCAACATTATAGAAATAATAAAGGGCATCTATGAAAAACCCATTAGCATCATACTTAATGGGGAAAGACTGGATGCTTTCTCCCTAAAATCATGAACAACACAAGGATGTCTACTCAGTACTTCTTTTCAACATTGTATTGGAAGTTCGATCTGGGGCAATTGTTCAAGAAAAAAAAGGTATCCAAACATGGCAATACTCCCTAAAGTGATCAACAGATTCAGTGCAATCTCTATCCAAACTCCATATGGCTGATTTAGAGAAATCATATATAATTGCAAGGGACTCTGAATAGCTAAGACAATCTTGAGAAAAGTACAAAGTTGGTGAATTCACACTTCTCAATTTTAAAGCTTAATACAATGCTATATTAATCAAAATAGTATCCTACTGGCATAAGGATAGACCAATGGAATATAACTGAGAATCTAGAAATAAATCCATATATCCACAGTCAACTGATTTTCAGCATGGGTTCCAAGACCCTAGTTCCAGAAAGAATAGTCTTTTCAACAAGTGGCAATGGAACAACTAGATAACCACATGCAAAGAATGAAGTTAGATAATATTCAAAATTAACTCAAAATGGATCCAAGACCTAAATATAAGAGCTAAAACTATAAAATTATTAGAAGGAAACACAGGGATTAATCTTCATGACTTTGGATTTGGCAATAAGTTCTTAGACATGGCACCAAAGCATGAGCAACAAAAGAAAGACAGATAAATTGAACTTCATCAAAATAAAAACTTTTGTGTATCAAAGAGTACAAGAAATAAAGTGGATTCCAACATATGGAATGGGAGTACTTGCAAACCACGTATCTGATAAGACATTAATATCTAGCATATGTAAAGAACAACAATAACAAAACAACTCAATTTAAAAAATGGGCAAAAGACTTGAATAGACATTTCTTCAAAGAAGATATAGAAATGGCCAATAAGCACATGAAAAGATGCTCATCATTAGTCATTAGAGAAATATTAATCCAAACCACAATAAGATACCACCTCACACCCACTAGGATTGCTATAATTTAAAAAAATGTAAAATAATAAATGTTGGAAAAGACATCAGGACATTGGAACTCTTATTATACATTGCTGGTGAGAATGTAAAACAGGGTAACTGCTGGGAAAGAGTTTGACTGTTCCTCTAAGAGTTAAATATAAAATTACCATGTGGTCCAGCAATTCTAATCTCTTAGGTATATACCCAAAAGAACTGAAAACAGATGTTCAAACAAAAACTTCTACAAAGATTTCTTAGCAGCACTATTCACAATAGCTAAAAGGCAGTAACAACCCAGTATTCATCAGAGGGTAAATGGATAAACAAAATGTTGTGTATCCATACAATGGAATACTATTTGGCCATAAAAAGTAATGAAACACTGACCTCATTTCAACACGGATGAATGTTGAAAACATTATGCTAAGTGAAAGAAGTCAGACACACACACACACAAAAAAACATGTCTTATTGTTATTTCATTTATATGTAATATCCAGAATAGGTGAACACAGAGACAGATAGCAAATTAGATGTTAGGGGCTGGGGTAAGAGAAGAATGAGGACTGACTGTTGAATGGGTACAAGGTTTCTTCTGGGGGTTACGAAAATGTTCTGGAATTAGATAGTGGTGATGGCTGCATAGTATTATGAATGTACTAAAAACCACTGAATTATAACTTTAAAAAGGCTAAAATGGTGAATTTTATGTTTTGTGATATTTACCTCAATAAAAAAATACAGCAACCAAAATCCTACAGGATATCACTCTTAGGCTGGCATTTTGACTTTGCTTTTAAGACACCCTTCCAACATTCTAGCAGGCCAATAGTAGCTTCTGGTGATGTATTCCATGGGAAGATCAATGGGTCCTGTCATCATGTGCCCATTGTCATACATCTTTTTTTTAAGTTTATTCATTTATTTTTAGAGGTAGAGAGCATAAACAGAAGAAGGGCAGAGAGAAAGAGAGAGAGGGAGAGAGAGAATCCCAAGCAGGCTTTGTGCTCCACACTGAGCCTAATGCAGGGCTCAGTCTCACAGACCATGAGATCATGACCTGAGCTGAAATCAAGAGTCGGCTGCCTGACCAACTGAGCCACCCAGGTGCCCCTGTCATACATCCTTTGCCATCAAGTGGGTCCCTTGGTATAAGACAATGTGGGATCTTAGGAAGATAAGTCAGACCCTTTGTAAGATCTCATACGGTGGTGCTGACTGAGGCATTGTTGGCAGGAAAGTCAATGAGAAGCAGATGCTGGCTGCCAGAAGTCGTGCCTGCATACAATGAATTATCAAGGCCTACTGAGATAAGGATGAGGAACCAAGAGTGCGTCTTTCAGAAAAGAAATTCAAACTCATGAAAATCTTCCTGAGATGCCCTAGGCAATGCTAGCACTTTACAGGGGGGATCCCTGGAAAAATGAGATGACTTTCTGCCTTTGTTAAAAACCAAAGCTTCCATTTGTGGTGCAACATGGTTAGCACCTTATGTACGCTGTCTCCATTGATTCTTTTGGAGGCTCTTCCAGATAAACATCCTCACTGTGCAAACGTGGGAATTATTGCCTAAAAGGCTAAGTCACTGCACTGTGATCACAGGACTAAGAGGTAAAGGTGACCGTGAACAGGGCTGTTGCACTCTGTGATTCATGATGTTTCTTTAATGAGGCTTGGCAAATACATGACATGTCTACCACAATTACCTATTTTAGTGCTCCTGACAGACATTATTAATCAATCATGGCTTCCTTTCCCTCTGAGTCTGGATTCAGCTTTACCATCCTCAGCAAGACAGCCATTCTCAATCATAATTGGCAAATAAGATAAAAACTCCATTGTCATCCTAGCATCACACACCACACTGACTCCCTCTATCTGAACTGGCATCTCCTGAGCCAGTTTTGAGGTCTACTTTGAGCCAGCATTGAGGTCCAAGTCAATCCAGAAGACTGTTCTAGACAACGTGGCCATTTCTTACCTGGGGCCAGAATGAGATGTGAAGCTGGGAAGCTGGGCACCGATTGAAGACAGAGACAAGGGTCAAGAAACTGAAAGAAATAGGAGGAACTGAAGGCATATGTCCAAGGTCCCAGCCCCATATCTGCTTCATTTCCAGAATGAAGCAAATGACTCAGGCCTGGCCAGTCAGGCCCAGTAATTTTTTTTCCAAGATTTTCTTTAAATTCAAGTAAGTTAACATATAGTGTAGTATTGTTTCCAAGAGTAGAACCCAGCAATTCGTCACTTACATAAAACACCCAGTGCTCATCCCAACAAGCGCCCTCCTTAGTGCCTGTCACTCATTTAGCCCATCTCCCTACCCACCTCCCCTCCAGAAATCCTCAGTTTGTTGTCTGTATTTAAGTCTCCTATGGCTTGCCTCCCTGTTTTTATCTTATTTTTTCTTTCCCTTCCCCTATGTTCCTCTATGTTCATCTATTTTGTCTCTTAAATTCCACATGTGAGTGAAATCCATTTTTCTTTCTCTGACTGACATATTTCACTTAGCAGAATACGCTTTAGCTCCAACCACATCATTGCAAATGGCAAGATTTCATTCTTTTTGATGAGTAAGTAATATTCCAGTGTGTGTGTGTGTGTGTGTGTGTGTGTGTGTGTGTGTACCACATCATCCTTATCCATTCATCAGTCAATGGACATTTGGGCTCTTTCCATAATTTGTCTATTGTTGATAGTGCTGCTTATAAATGTTGGGAAGTCCTAGCCTCGGCAATCAGACAACAAAAAGAAATAAAGGCATCCAACTCGGTAAGGAAGAAGTCAAACTCACTTTTTGCAGATGACATGATATTCTATGTAGAAAACCTGAAAGACTCCACCAAAAAATTGCTAGCACTGACACATGAATTCAGCAAAATGGCAGGATATAAAATCTATGTACAGAAATCTGTTGCATTTCAATACATCAATAATAAAGCAGCAGAAAGAGAAACCAAGGAATCAATCCCATTTACAATTGCACCCAAAACCATAACTTGCCAAGGAATAAACCTAACCAAATAGGTAAAAGATCTGTATAGTGAAACTATAGAACACTTATGAAAGAAACTGAAGAAGACACAAAGAAATAGAAAAACATTCCATTCCATGCTCATGCATTGGAAGAGCAACTATTGTTAAAACATCTATACTAACCAAAGCAATCTACACATTCTGTGCAGGCCTGGTAACTGAAAGGAGCACATGAGCTGGGCCAGGCCCAGGGAGTTGGGTTGAAGTTTTGGGAAACAGGCAGGACAGCTAAACTGTAGAATGTCCACTTGGTGCTTCTGTGGCCATTTTGTTGCCATGAAAGGAGCACCTGGCTGAGAGCAGAGTGAACAGTAAGTAAAGCGGAGCCAGGGATGGACAGGGCAGATTCTTGGTGCTATCACTTGAGCTCCTGGATGTAACCATATCTACAGTCATTTCCCTGCTCATTTTTTCCCCTAAGCCAGTGGGAGTTGTGGCTTTTTTTTTCTTTTGCTAGTTTCCAATGAAAAAATCCTGGTTAGCATAATCTATTTGTTTTCTATAACTGCTCTCTGCCTCAATTATCATTTTAAAATATGTACTTAATATTCTATGAAGATTAAGCATCTCTTCACTTATCTTTGCTCTAATTTATTTACCCCTCTCCCCACTATTAATGCTGCATGCCAACCTACAGGCACTTTCTGGGCTATCTGCTCAAACTCCTCCAGGGTTTATGAGAGATTGGCTGCCAGGCAAGCCTCTGTGCGTCTTTTGGAAAAACCTCTTTTTCTAAGACAGGAACTATTGTGTTTGTTACCTAATGTTCCCTGTGAAGAAATCATGACATAAAATCCTGAGTACAGTGCCAGGAAAATGTAGGTGCTATTATTATCTCCTTTTCACAGTGAGAAACAGGGACCCTGAAAGATTAAGTTTCTTGTCCAAGATCACACAGTTAATCCATGATGGATTCAAATCCAGGGCATGTGGCTCCTGAGCTCACTGTCTACACTGAAGTAGACTGTCTGCATCCAGTAAGTAGCTATGATTGCTGTTATTAGCAATAATAATCAACTCCAACAAGGCTGATGATCTGATGGCTTTCTTATCCCTGGTCACTGGCCCTTCCCCATCTTCCAGTTGCCCCAAATTTGCTTTATAAAAAGTAATCTATAGCTGGAGGTGTGTGGGTGGCTTAGTCAGTTGAGTGTCACACTCTTGATTTTGGCTCAGGTCATGATCTCACTATTTGTGAGTTCAAGCCCTGCATCAGATTCTGCACTGACAGCACGGAGCCTGCTTGGGATTCTCCCTCTC
This sequence comes from Panthera uncia, assembly GCF_023721935.1. Classification (NCBI taxonomy): domain Eukaryota; kingdom Metazoa; phylum Chordata; class Mammalia; order Carnivora; family Felidae; genus Panthera; species Panthera uncia. The sequence goes on from NC_064816.1 coordinate 53,524,804, forward strand.
CCTCACTCTCTGCCCCTCACTGCTCTCTCCCTCTCTCAAAATACATAAACAAACAAACAAACAAACAAACTTTTAAAAAGTAATCTATAGCTGGATGAGAGGTAAAGTAGCCATGTTAGGACTTCCAGATGGAGAGAGTCACTTAGGATGGACTCAAAGCTGTCTTGTTCCATAGTTATCTATTTCAATACATGAAGCTTCAGAACCAGTTTATTTGGCACAATAGAAGCTAGGTCAATCCATACTTTATTACCTGGCTATTTCTGTTCCAGCCATTTGCCAGTCTAACCTGGGCACTGTGGCCGACAAGAATTGTGAGCCTAGGAGTGAAGAGATGGAGGGGCTCCAGGCCTAGCTGTGGATTAACTATGTACAACTTCAGGTCATTTTCAACCCCTCTCTTAACCTTACCTTCCACACCTACAAAATGGGTAAGTGTGTTAGGGGGTGTCTGACTAGAGTGATAGATCCCAAAGTGTTTTCTAGTAGTTATTTTTCAGAAGTTATAAAAAGGAGCCACCACCTCCAACCCTTCCCTGGTCCAGGAATTTGGGGAACACTGGGTAGGACAAACTTAAACAAAAGCATATTTACCACAGGACTTCTCAGAAACTTCACTCTGCTCCTGTGCCTTGCAACTTCTCCTAAACAGGGAGATAGAGCACCAGAACTCCCAAATTTACTTGACGAAGGAATTTTTTCTGGGTGCACTATTTTGTGGTGGAGTTGTTTTGTGAAACAGAATTTGAGGAAAGTTAGATTAGGGGATCTGAAGATTCTCTTTCAGCTCTGAGAAGTTGTAATTCAAAATTCATTATTTTGACTTAGGGCTCTGTGGGATGCTAAACTACACCCTGAATCATGGAAAGCAAAACAAACAAACAAACAAACAATTATGGTCAGTCAAGCCTAGATGGAGTTCTGCTGTAATTTGTAGAATTCCAGTTGCTGAAAATGAGACTTTGTGAGTGGAATGGATGGTAATGATCCAATAAACAGAACATTCATGAACTTGGACTAGGCTGGGCAATAGAGGGAGCTATATTGAAAGCAGATCCTGCTATGAGTTTCCTTTTTAGAAATTCCAGGATGCACAGATTACCATTTCTGTACCACCAAATTCTGGGTTGGATATAAAGTCATAAACTTCATGGCTGGAGGACAGTGACCTAGAGACTCTGAGTTGTAAAACCAAAATGGCTTTGAACTTTTGGAGAGAGGAAAACCAAATGTTTGGTGGTGTGCATGTTGTCTGCAGGAAAGCAAATAAAAATGAGCAAACAAGCAACTCGCTGAACCTGCCTGGAGAAGAAATGGATTCCATGACAGCCCTTATTAGCAATTTTAAAACTGTGCACAATGCAATTGACATTCTCTTCAGGGAGCTTTCTTTATTTTCATATTTTGGTGAGTATAAAAAGTACCCATAGAAAAGGACTTCGTGGATTCTTTTTGTGTGTGTGTGTGTGTGTGTGTGTGTGTGTGTGTGTGTGTTTATTTATTTTGAGAGACAGAGCATGAGCAGGGGAGGGGCAGAGAGAAAGAGGGAGACACAGAATCTGAAACAGGCTCCAGTCTCTGAGCTGTCAGCACAGAGCCCGACATGGGGCTCAAACCCACGAACCTTGAGATCATGACCTGAGCCGAAATCGGACGCTCAACCGACTGAGCCACCCAGGTGCCCCTAAAAAATTTTTTTAATGTTTATTTATTTTTGAGGGACAGAGAGAGACATGGCACAGTGGGGGAGGGGTAGAGAGAGAGAGGGAGACACAGAATCTGAAGCAGGCTCCAGGCTCTAAGCTGTCAGCACAGAGCCCGATTTGGGGCTCGAACTTATGAGCTATGAGATCATGACCTGAGCCGAAGTCGGACGCTCAACTGACTGAGCCACCCAGGCGCCCCCTCAAGGATTCATTCTTGACTGAAATCCTCCAAGTCTATTTTCACTCATACTGAAGCTTCCCATCATGAGGGTTTTCAACAGGAAGTGAGGTATGTGACACTGGAGTCAGACATTTAGTCAATGAATGTGTATTGGGTGGCCACTATGTGCCAAGCATCGGGAATACAGCAGCAAACAAAGGAGTCAGAAATCCCTATCCTAATAGTGCTGCCATCCTGTCTCTGTTACTTATCAGCTGTGTCTGCTTGGCCAAGTCTCGTAACCTCTCTGAGCCTCAGCTCATGACAAAATGATCACAGGATTGCACATAATTCCAGGCTTGCTGGAAAACTAAATGTCAGATTTTTCAGAGAGAGCATCAAGCCTAGGGTCTGGTGCTTAAGTGGCTTCTAGACACAGCAGTCAGTATTATGGCTCTTGCAGCCAGAAGGGGAGAAGGGAGTTCAGTTAGATTCAGGGAGGCTTCATTCTACAGGCAGAGGCTTTCAAGAAGGTGCAGGATGAGCAGGAGCATCTGAGAATAGTGGCTCACCTTCCCAATAAAGTCCTGCTTTTTTGCCTGCCCATCACCCGATTCCCCCAAGACTTCCCAGCTTCACCGGTGTGGGCAGCTGCTAGGCTGGTGACCTTGACCCGAGGGCCCTGCCTGCTGGTCTACATCCTCACACAGGGAGCCAGATTCCCTGTCAGACATTCAGCCCCCACTACTCTAGCCCCTTGGATATCCTCCGAGGTAACACGCGTGCCTCTATCCCAGCCTTGGGGCAGGGCAACTCTACCAGGCCCAAAGACATCCAGAGGGTGGTCAGCACAGATCTACCTGAAAGCAATTCACTCAGCACGTCCCAGGAGTCTGGAGACAGGGGTTCTTTGTCCTGCCTGCCTGTCTTCCCTCGTGCTCCTGAGCTGCTCATTTCCTACCTCTGAGTCAGGTTCTCCTTCACATACTGACGGGATGAGATCAGACAACCCTGGGCAGTCCCCCAGTTTTGGCATTCTACAAAGTACAACTATTCCTCTCATAGGACATCTGGCAGAGATTTGGAGCCAACCAAGCTTCAGATTGTCCAATATTACCTCCACTTTCTGAACTGTTTTTCTATCAGCAAAAATGGGGTTAATAATTCCTACCTTTAAATCAAGGCTGTGGACACAACAGAAAGAACATGAATCTTGAGTCAGACAGGCTTGAGTTTGAACACGGGCACTGCCATCTGCAAGGCAAGGCACTTCCTCTCTCTCTAGATGCCTCAGTTTCCTCATCTGTAAAACAGGCATATAGCATCTAGCTTGAAGAATTGTACGGGTGAGGCAAACCATGCATCATGCCTGCACATTGCAGATGATCAATAATTGACAGCTCTTATTGTTACTGTGGATGTTATTTACTCTACAAATAAGTGCCTGATTAAAAGCTGATACTGCCCCTAATTTCCACCCCTGTGCTCACCCTCTCTAGGTCTTTGATTCCGGGGTTCCTCCTATCTTTAATCAGTGATGGGGCCTCTATGGCTGAAAGCTACATCCAGAGGGAGCTCAGTGGCCACACCAAATTCCTCTTGGGCTGGAGTCCATGGTCCATGCAGTGTTCCCTATTGAAAGGTGTGTCCTCAAATACACAGTACCCTACTTACCCTCTTCTCCTGGGATCCTAATTCTGGTTCATGCTTTTCAGCGAGTATGAAGCCACCCTTTCTTTGCGTGATTTGAGTCTGAAACTTACCCATTAGCTCACCTGTCACCACCTTCGTCCCCATGTGCTGCTGCACAGCTCTGACTGTCTATTCAGAAGAGCATGTGGCATGGACAAGAACCAGAATCTCTGAGTCTCAGAGTTGGAGGGGAATGAATGTTACTTAGTTGAAGCTCTCTTCTGGTGCTTGAAATTTCTCCACCCTACCCTTTGCTGAGAGTACATCCAGTCTATTCTTACTTGCCTCCAATGATGGGGAACTCACTATATGCAAAAGTGGGTAATTTTATCATCCACCCACTGGTCAATTAGCCGCCTGGCTCACTTGAAAAAAAGGTCACTCAACAGCAACAAAAAAGCTTCTCATGGGTAAGCAATTTGTGAGTCGTAGTTCCAAAGAACAATACTGTTTTCTTGTCCACCCCTGTCCCCAACTCTGAACTTTGTGGCCACAAAAAAATGGAGATATGACATTTTCCTCTAGAATAACAAAAGTCTGTTAATGTGTCTCTTTTATTCACCCACCCGCTAGACATTCCCGTAAGGAATCTACTTTAGATGCCCACAGAGAATGTATTTTCAATTCTCAACATAATTAGCCAACTTCCAGAAGGAGAAGGAGAAGCATTTATGGGCATATCCTTGGCCAAATATCCTCTTCTACTTTCCAATAGGGAACCCAGAGCAGTTTTAGGACACGACTCAGGGGGTAACATTGTTTTCCTTGTATAGCTTCAGAAACCAAGGCAGAGAAGCGAAGGTCACCCAACAAATCAAGGGCAAAGGCATGCACTAAATCCTAGGAATCTGAGACCTCCCAGCATAGTAATTGATCCCCTAAGATAAATGTTTGTCTTGCTAACCAGGGAAATTTACTGTGGTCTTACAGAGGGATTCTTGAGGCTCAAAATCATAAACAGGGAAACAGGCCCTGGTAATAAGTTGAGTGATTAATTGGCAGAGAAAGCTTTCAAGGGGGAAAGGATCAATGAGCTGAGGAAAAATTAAACATCCTTTAGGAAGTTTTCCCAACTCCCTTACATTGTTTTAATTCTTCATGCTCAGTCTCTTCAATAAACATTTTTTGAAGTGGGTTTTCATTTTGATTCTCAGTTTTTGCTTTTTCAGTTATTTTTCTGGCAAGGTTATTTGATCACATCTCAGACTTAGATTATTTCTCAGGCTGAATTTAACTTGACTTTTGCCCGTTGAGGCAGAACCGGCTCTAGCTTATCGGAAGTAAATGGGACCAGGAGGCCATGGAATAATCAAAAACGTAATCAGAAATAACTGAGATATAGCACGCTCTGTTTCCATGCTGGTGAACGGGGGAACTAGTGTCGAGGTCACGGGACACAGGTGGTGTGACAGCTCTGAGGGAACCACTTGAGGAGTGGACGGACTCACAGCGGCTTCCCGCCCTTGAGGCAGCTCGTCAGCAGCAATGTGAGAGCTTGGGCTTTGCACTGAGACGTTGGTTCACCTTCCCAGCTGTCGGTGCTGGCTGAGTGACGGCAGCAGCTTGGGCAACCTCTCTGAACCTTGGTTTTCTCAGTCAGCTCTTGCTAATGCAGCAAGCTCCATTGGGAGTAGGGGCGGTAACTGACGTGTTAGTGTTTTCTCTGTGCCTTGTAGACACCTGGCACTCAGTCCGCATCCGCTAAATGAATGGATGGAACAAGGGTACCGTCACCAGTGCTGCCGGATTATTGTGGAGATTAAATGAGAAACTGTAAATAAAAGCTAGGACATTTTGGATGCTCCTTAAACAGTAGCTCTTACATTACCAGACTCTGAGTGTCAGGGCTGGAAAGGAGTCTGGGTGTTGAATTGTAGAGTCCCTTGCCCTACAGATGTGAAAACTGGGACTCATATATAGATCTGTTTACTTGTTCATGCATGTAACACAAGCCCCCCCAGGTGCCTGTAGATGTTAGGCACTGTACTGGGGGATGTATCAAGACCAAAAAAAAAAAAAAAAAAAAAAATCTCTACACTTACAAAGTTTACATTCTAGTGGGAAGAGACAGTAAAGGAGAGGACAAATCCATAAACTGGGATAATTATACAGCTAACAAAATGCTATAAGAATAAGAAAGCAGGTACTGTGATAGACAGGGTCTGACAGTGGGGGGGGCAGGGGGCTATGTTAGATGAGGTGACCAGCTGGGGCCTCTCTGATGAGGTAATGGAGGAGCAGAGACCTGAATGACAGGAAGGACAGAGTCGTACTAAATTTGGAAGCAAGTGTTCTGGAACACTGCTTCTTCCTTGGTTTATTTTGGTGTCTGCCCCCCCCCCCCAGGTCTTTTTTCAAGGGGAGGGGGAAGAACTTTTATTTTTGACATAATTTCAAACTTGCAGAAAAATTCCAAAATAGTGCAAGGAACTCTCATCTTCTAGATTCACCAATTATTTATATTTGTCCCACTCTCTCTCCTCTCTCTATATGAATATATAATATATACACATACTTTTACACATACACACATACTTTTTCAGAACTGTTTGAGAGTACATAATGCAAACATACTGCCCCATTACCCTATACTTCAGTGTGTATTTCCTAAAATAAGAACATTCTCTTACATAACCACCATCCGTATAAATCTTGTTGGTCGCTCCAACCTTTTGAAATTACATACATTTTTCTGGGTCCAGGATCACATGCTGCATGTAGTTCTCATGTCTCTTTAGTCTCCTTTAATCTGGAACAATTCCTTAGTTGCTGTCTTTCTTGACTTTGACATTCCTTAAGAGTGCAGGCCAGCTATTTTGTAGAACGCTCCTCTTGGGGTTCCTAGTGATTCTCGAGGAGTTGACTGAGGTAATGCCTTTTTGGCAGGAATGCCACAGAAGTAATGTCATGTCCTCCTCCGTGCATTGTTGCAGGAAGCATGTGGTGTCAGACTGTCTCGATATGGGTGATGTTAACTTTGACTGTTGGGTGAAGGTGGTCTCTGCCAGGTTTCTCCATATAAAGTTACTATCTTCCCCTCTGTATGTCATTTGTGGGGAGGTTACTTTTAAGGCATAAACATTCTGCTCCTCAAACTTTCACCCATTAGTTTTAGCATTCATGCATGATTTTCTTACTCCATCTTTCCTTTTCTACTTATTAGCTAACATTCTATTGCAAGGAAGACTTTTCTTTCTCTCTCACTTTATATGATAATCTATTTATTTATAACACTACAAACTCATCAGTTTTTATTTTATTCAACGGGTTATAATCCACTATTATCAGATTCTTCTCAGATTTGGCCAGTGGGAGGCCTTTTAAACTGACCCCTTTGTCTTTCTGACATGTCCCATCATCTTTCAAGAATACCCTTGCTTTCTGGCACTAGGTATTTCAGGCCTATCTTGCACTTTCCTGGCACTAGCCCTGGAATCAGCCTTCTCTCCAGTGAGCCCAGTTCCCATCGATATTAAATGGTATTTGGAATCCAAGATGTAGGTGCCAGGTGGGCTGCTGCTACCCGTGTTATTGCTTCTAGACTCTCTCAGGGGATAGAGCTAGAAGGCTTCTCAAATTTTAACATGCCTATGAGTCACTGGGGATAACATTAAAAGTACAGATTCTGATCCCGTTGGTCAGGTTATGAGCTGGGATGGTATCAGAAATTCAGCTTTTCTAACAAGCTTCCAGGTGATGCTGACACAGCTGGTCCATAAGCCACATCTTGAGCTCCAAGAATGTAGGGCAATGGTTCTCAAACTGAGGCATGCATTGGAATCACCTGCAGGGCTTGTTAAAATAAGTATTCCTGGGCTCTACTCTCCAGGTTTCTCGTTCCTGAAGTGGGGATTGAGAATTTGCATTTCTAACAAGTTCCCAGCTGATGCTACTAGTGCTGACCTGGGACACTTTGAGAACTACTAATTTAGGACATTTGTTCCCAAAGGTGGCTACGCATTGGAATTCCCAGGTTGTTTTGTTTTTGTTCTTTGTTTTTCAGTACTGATCCTTAAGCCCCCAAAGATTATGATTTAATTGGTATAGGATGTGGCCTGGACATTTAGAATGTTATGAGTTCTGTACGTGGTCTACTGCTCAGCACGAGTCGAGAAGATTGTTGGAGGAAGGAACACAAAACCTTTAAGAAGGAATGAGCTTGACATTTTTAAAAATGTTTATTATTTATTTTTAAGAGTTAGAGGGAGAGAGAGCATGCGGGGAAGGGGGTAGAGAAAGAGAGGGAGACAGAGGATCCAAAGCGGGCTCTGCACTGACAGCAGAGAGCCTGATGTAGGGGTAGAACTCATGAAACCTGGATCATGATCTAAGCCAAAGTCGGCCACTTAACCAACTAAGCCACCCAGGTGCCCCTTGACATTTCTGAGGGCCATCAAGGAGGCAGGCCAGTGTGGCTGGGCAGAAGGAGATGAGGTCAGAGAGATAGGCAGGGATGGGATTAGAAGGGGATGAGATGGGTCAGGCGTGTAAAGGTTTCTATGGTGGAAAGGGAAGCCACTGGAGTCTTTGAGGAAGGATGATGTGACCCGAATGCCTTAATTATGACCCTCATCCAACAGTCTTGAGGCCAGATCTCCGGCCAGGCCGTTCTACCCAAAGGAGTTTGGATTGTGACAAAGTATGAAATGGCTTCACAGGTTTCTCTAAGTGCCGCCCCCCTCCCCTCCCCCCCCCACACATATTTTAAGTACTGTCCATGGATTTTGTTTAGAATTACTGTTCAAGGCTTTGAAATCCTTGAAAGGTAAGTTTAGGCACAGTAATAAAGTTTTATGTCATGGGAGAAGGACTTGGCTGATAGGGGACATCTCTAATTACTGAAAAGACATCTAAGAGTGCTTTAAGAAAACTAATATATGTTGCAGAATAATGTGAATACACCTAACACTACTGCTTAAAAGTGAAGATGGTAAATTTTATATTAATGTTTTTTATCACAATTTTTTAAAAGGATAATATTCATCATACATGTGAAAGACAAATCTGCAAAGCACTGAATTCTTCAATTTGTTAACTTGTTATTTGTTCTTCAGGAAAGTTACCGTGGGTATTTCACTACCATATGGAAAAACTATATAATACCATTAAGAATACTAAAGAGTTTAAGCCAAGAATGACAAAAAGATAAAAGAACAATGTATAAAACCATGAACTTGGGAGATGAACAAAGTTGGGAAAAACTACTCATTTTAACACAAAGATTCTTGACGTGAGGGTTTTGCATCAGGTTGACCTAAGTAATAGTGTCCCTCTAGGGCACTAAAAACATGATTCACTTGACACGTAGCATTGTAGAAACAGAACTAGCCTCCAGAGAGAGGACGGCGAGAGGCCTTCTGAGATGTCAATTCCAACAAAGTGATAATAACTTGGAGATTTTGCTTATCTGCTCTATCCCCTCAAGGCCATTGCACAATATGAGTGTGCTTGGATTGGACAGGATTCCTGTGACACGATTCACATTCTATTTTGATTCTGGCAGTTGGTAACCTTTCTTCTAGGAAATGGAAAAAAACCTGTTGGTGATATTCTGTTGTCCCGAGCATGTGAGGGCAACAAGTCTGCCCAGGGCAAACCGAGCAGAGGCCAGTGTGGCCCCTGGGTAATTTTTAGCAACACTTCCAGGCCTGATATTTGGTGGTGGCCTGCAACTAGCCCTGTCAGCCTGCCATGGAGATGACCTGCCCTTTCCCTCGGTTATTTGAGCCCTGGGTTTTTCCTGGGCAGGAGCTGACAGTGATGTCATCATCTCGTGATGTTGTTGGGTGACCTTGTTCACGGAGCTGGTTCCACTCTTTTCTCTTATACCCTAAAGTTGAACTGTGAAAAACAGTCTTGAGAACCAAGGACGAGGAGGGTCTAGACTCTGCTAAAGGGAAGCACCCCCCGCCCCCCGCCCCAGTCCTTCGCACCCGATTTCCAAACCCTTATCGTGATTAGCTTTTATTTGACCCAGTTTCTAGCAATCCTCAGCCTGGAAAAGCCATAAAGGAAAAACAATGTGAGAAGAGATCAATAAGATTAGTTTTTAAATGTAATGGACTCAGCAAGGCAGAAACTATGGACTCTTAAAGAACGACTTTGATCCTTGTAATAAAGGCAGGTAAGTATTTACAAGGGGTCTTTTTGCACTGTGGACCAACCACAGAGGTCCGAAAGGCAGTTAGGAGAAAGGAAGCACATTATGTGGAGCCGCTGGTTTAATGAAATGAAACAATGATACGTGAACTCCTACTGCATGCCAGGCCCCGAGCGAGGACACCTTGGAAGCCTCAGCCCTTCTGCAGCAGGTGGGCAGTGCCACCAACCCCATTTCATGGAGGAGGAAATAGGATCAGAGAGGCCGAGTCTGTTATTCAACTAGTAAGTAGTGGTACTGGAATATGAACACAAAGTTTCTTGACTCCAAATCTGTACTCTTTACCTAGCACACACAATTGTTGGCTCTCAGATACTGTCACCAAGAGTCTTCCAGAACTCCAAACTCGGGCTCTTTTCATGAGTAACAGAATTACCCCAGGCCTTGCCCCACCACAACAGGTCTGAACTGAAAGGACATTGCAAAGAGGCTTTGAGCAGGTAAGCGAATCTGCTCTATGGAGTGGCGGCATCCGGCCTCAAACCCTGACCAAAGTGCTCTCCGGCCACCAGTCAACTGCACGCGAAGGACAGAGTGCTGACAAAAGCCATCTAGTCTGGAATGTGGCCTTGTCGACAATCTCCTTTTAGCTCCACAGGATGTGGGCACAATTAGAAGGGCATTTTACCTTACAACTTGCTCCCTGGGGCCTAAACAGCATGTTGTTTTCTTTTCTTCTTTGCTCCTGGCAGCAACAGATACTGTTGGGCTGGAATTCCACAAACTGTTTAGATTTAAGAAAATAAATGATACAGACTTTTCTGGCCAATACTAATATACATGGCAAACCCAAGGAAAATTTCAAGTTGAAAAGCAAAGAGCACAGCGCCACCTGGTGTTGACAATGAAGACGCATAAGTTTAGGTGCCCTCACCGAGCTAGAAGCAGCTTTACTAGCGCGAGCCTGGCAGGGGTAAAACTTACCCCTGCGTTTCCCTTCAGGTGAGGAATTGAGCCCCAAAGGGCTGAGAGGCTTGCCAAAATTCACCAAACATGAGATGAGAAAGCTGAGTCCTGACCATTTGGTTTCCAACTCTGTGTCATTTCCACCCAGCCCAAGTGAGGGGAAGAGAGTTCTTTTGCCCTTGGTGAACATGGGATACTAGCTCGTGCTGGGTCTAAATGGCAGCTGGTACTCAGAAGGAAGAGCCCTTCCTTTGCAAAGGGGAGTGACCTTTCCGGCAGGGATGACCTCCCACTAGAACTTGCCTCATGCAAAGATCCCCTTCATCCCTCTGCAGGAGAGAAGAAAAGCACAAGAAGCGCCCGAAGCACAGCCCCTGTTCCTGCGCTCTGTGGATGTGGAGTGCCCGCCAGGCTATACAGTCAGCACCCTCTGTAGCCAGGCGCAAACAGCAGCTGCTCCACTGTCCTCTGCCAGCCCACAGGAGGAAAGGCAAAACTTGCATAAGGTGGCTCCTTCAGACAGAGGCAGCACTCTGAACCAAGATGAGTGGGAACCATCCCAATAAACACTTTTTTTTTTATAAGAAAAAAAGTAAAAGAAAAAGGAAGTGAAATAGCATGTGATCAGAAGTAAGGGGACTGTGTAGCTACACAAACTACACCTTGCATAACTCCAGGGACTGCAGCACAAAGTGGCTCCAATTTAGGTTTTAGAACTAGATTGGCTTGGCCTTTTCCTCCCCACGTGTACAATGAAGATGCTGACTTACACCTGGACCACTGAGGTCTCTGGGATCCGATGGCCCTCCGGCCTCCTCTCCTTGGCTCACTCTCCTCTAGCCCACTGGCCTCCTTGCTGACCCTTGACTGGGTGAAACTGCTCTTACTTCAGAGCCTCTGCACAAGTTCCAACTGCCTGGACAAATGCTGTTTTGCCAATTCCCAACAGGACCGTCTCCCTCCAGCTCTTTAGATGTCTGCTCAAACGTTACTTCTTTGGACACACTTTCCCTGAGCCCTTCTGGTGTTCCTCCTTCTCTCTTGCTGCTGTCATGCCCCATCACCTTACCCTCCATGTCCATAGTACTTAGCATTGTGGATTCCCTTTGTTTTGTTCAGTCCCCTATTTACATGGCCTGGCACTCAGTAGATGTTTGATCACAATTTTTAATTGATTGAATTAAATTATTTCACATCTCCCGAAAAGTACTTAGGGAGAAAAAGAGCAGGGATACTTGGAATAAGATGAATGAGTGATGAACTGGCCTCCAATACTGCATCCACTTCTGTGACTTGTGCAACTGGTGCCCGTGATGTGTCAGTAACATTCCAGACACTATCCTAGGCTGTTTATACAAATGCTTTCCAATCCTTACTGCTGACCTTAAGGCAGATGTAATTTGCCCAGCTGGTACATGGCACAGCTGGGATTTGAAGCCAGGTTCATGACTCCACACTTCCAGACTTTATGGTCCGTTTTCCAACTCACCAAGGGCAACACTGTGGAGGTCCTGTCAACACCCAGAGCCCAGATCCCCACAGTCCTGTAGGTGGGTGGGAGGGGAGGCAAGAAAAAAAAAAAAAATTCTTTGGAGTAATCAGTATCAGGAACTACAGTGGGGTGTGTTGCTTCCACACCTAGCAAGCTTCTAGAAGCAGCCAAGAAAAGAAGAATCTACATGCTCTGGGTATTAAGAGTGAGCAATGGATCTAAAAGGAATTTAAAACACTTGGCTTTGGCTTCCTCATTTCTTGGTGCTAGTTTTCTGTTAGGTATCTACAGCTAGTACATATCGCTATTCTCAGGTAAATGGTAATGGAGACGAGATGGCTAGAAGGGCAGAAAAGTGGGAAGCATTGTCCAATTTATAGGGAAGACACCACAAGTATCTGGAAAACAATGTGCAAAGTTCACCTTGGAAGTATCATTTGGATAAAGAAGTGTGTGTGTAAATACATGGGTGTGTATGCATGTGTGTATGGATATTGTTCAGCCATAAGAAGGAAATCTTGTCATTTGCAACATGGATGGACCTTGGGGGAGTTACGCTAAGTGAAATACACCAAAGACAAACACTCCATGGCTACCACTTATATGTGGAACCTGAAAGGAGAAAAGAAAAGAAAAGAAAAGAAAAGAAAAGAAAAGAAAAGAAAA
>NC_064816.1:53901435-53998603 GCF_023721935.1 Panthera uncia
TGGATGATGGATGGATGATGGATGGATGATGGATGGATGATGGATGGCTGGATGGCTGGATGGCTGGATGGACAGGCAGAAGGTAAGTGGATGGGCTGCTGGGTAAGTAGATGGGTGAGTAAACAAATTGATGCAAAGTTTGATGTGTGAGTGGATAGATAAGGGACAGAGGAATGGATGGTGTACTGGAAGGATGAATGGATGGAGGAATGGACCAGGGGCCAGGAGAATGTGCAGGGGATGGTGAGATGGATGGACGAATAAAAGAGCGGATGGGAAGGAAGACATATGGATGTGTGGATGAACAAAGACACGGGAGGGTGGGTGAGTGGAGAGTGGAAAGGTGGTAGGGGGTTGGTGGTTTGGTGGCTGGAGTACATGCATAGCTGTATTCAATTACCATCTCAGAAATAATAGGGCAGAGTCACCATTGGAGGCTACAGAAGAACTCTACCTAGGAGCCGAACTTGTGCCTCAAGCCACAGGTGACAGTACACACAAGGTTCCTACAGGAGGCAACAGGGCATCCGACCTTGGCTAGAAGCCCCCAAAGCTCTCTCTGCCTCCCACTCAACTGGCCTACACACCGTGGCCCAGTGGGCAGCACTCACCTCTCCGCGGTACGGCTTCGGGTTCCAGAGGCCGGCGGACCTCAGGCACAATGAGGGGGTCTTCACCTTCACAGCAGGAGAGCATGACGTGGTTGCAGGGGTAGCCCAGGTTGGGGTTCGACTCGCACGAGTGGCCCTCAGCCCGCACACGGAGTCCCAGCCCACAGCAGTCACAGCATTGCTGGAGGGAGAGGGGCCATCACTGCCCACACTCTGGCCCCTCAGAGCCCATCTGCCTTCCTCACAGACTGTCAGCTCATGGGACTCACTCAGGGCCCCCAGGGCACAGCCTGGGTCCAGGCTCGCGGACTGGGATGAATTCATCCTTGTCTTGTTTCTTCCGGCCCCGTATGTGCCCCCTGAGACCAGTGCTCCCTGTCTCCACTTCCCATGTCTGGCTCAAAGCAGGGCCAATATAAGCTTTTTGCAATAATTAACAATTGGCCACCTATGAAAAGAACCACAAACTAACCCCAGACATATCCATGAACACCCACCCCCACCCCCATACACCAATATTGACTAGCAGAACCCAGTTCTACTCAGGCCCCCTAAAAGACAGAATTTCCCTTGAAGTTAGAGACAGGAGTGATATGATACTTTCAGGAGAGCTTTAAACTAGGGCTGACTCAGCTTGGAAGTGTATCTCTTTTGCTCTTCTCTTTCCTTGATTTTGGTTGGTGTGACGGCTGGAACCCCAGCAGCTATCCAGGGTCATGAAGTAACCCGGAAGATGGAAGCTACAAGCTAAAGATGACTGTGCAGAGAAGCAGAAGCCTGGGTACCTGAAGGTATCACGTAGATCCACCCCATCCCAAACTGTCTACCTCCAAAAACAAAATATTTAATCTGTTGAAACTCCTGTGGTAGATGGATTACAACAACAGCCCTGTTCGTTCACTCTTCACTGTTCTGCTGTCTTTGCAATGTGATAGCTCAGTTTCTCCTTCAAAGGAGAGAATCTATGTCCCAACGGCTTGATTGGGCCTCAAAAGGCCTTGCTCATTTCTACGCCCGGTGTTGGAACCCAGCCACTAACGGAATAAGCCCAGGTTAGGCTGCTGGAGGTTGAGAGACCACATGCAGCAAAGAAAAGCTGGCACAGCCGTCATCATCCCAGAGCGGTGCCAGGAGAACCATCAGCTTGTGGCAGACGGGTAAGCGAGCCCAGCCAGATCAGCTGAGCATGGCCTAGGTCAGCAACTCATGAGTTAACTCATGAGTTAAGTGAGGCATAAGCCACTAAGCTTTGGGCTGGTGTGTTATGTAGCAATAGCTCATGGATTCTCCAGGCCTGCACTTCCCAATGGTGAGCACAGCCACCATGTCCTTAATAGTTTGCATTATCTCTGACCCTCACAGCCACCCCAGAAGACGTGGATTATTAGCCCCACTTTACAGATGGAGAAGCTGAGGCCTAGAAAAGAGGACTGGTCCAGGGTCGAACACACACAGTGGAATGCCAAACTTGCCTGGCACCAAAATCCTTTCCCTAATATCAGTTTTTAGGAAATTGACCCCAACAAGACAAAAATCAAAGTCCAAATCCTCTCCCAAATGGTGCCCTCCTTGTCACAGTCATCCGGGCTCGTGACACAGGCTTCTTTCCACTCCTTCCCTTTCTCTCTCTCCCAGTCTCCCGCAAACACCTCCTTCCGTGGTTTGTTCCTGAGACTGTTCTATGGTCTTAGGTTTGCTCTCGGCCCCTGCTGTAGACAGTCAGCTGTCCACCCCCACAGTCTGTTTCCCCTTCCTCCTGACGTTCAATGGACACACGACCTCCCCAGAATACAGACTGAGTTCCCCAGCCTCCCTTGATGCTAGGTGTGGCCACCGGGCTAAGTTCTAGCCAATGCAGTAGAAATGGAAATGCCTTCTGTCCTCAAGGAAGGCTCTTCTTACCCCTAAGTTCACAGCAGCATTATTCACAAAGGGTACCAGGCAGCTGTCGGTGCCCACTGACAGAAGACTGAATGAACTGTGTTACTTCTGTACACCGAAGTGTTATTTCACCTTAAGAAGGAAAGACAGTCTAACACATGCTACGACATGGGTGACTGTGGGGACAAGACGCTAACTGAAATGAGCTGGACACACAAAGAAAAAAAAAAGAAACAGAAAGTCCTCCGGGGGCAGGAATTTTCACGTGTTACTCATTTCTGCATCCTTAATGCCTAAGACAGCCCGGCACATGCTGGTGTTGAATAAATATTTCCTGAATTAATTGGCCGCTATAATAACCGATGATGTTTTCTACACAGATGAAGAGGCCCCCCCACCCCAACCCCAGGCAAGAGTGTCACTCCCTATGGGGGAGTCCCCCAGGGAGCCCGACGCCCCAGCCCTCAAGGACCTCGGGCCCAGGCTACGAATGCCGCAGGTCGGGCTTGCCTTGTACAAGGAGACGCCACAGGTGTCGTTGTCCTCGGCCCCACAGGCCTCGCCCTCCTTGGCCCCCATGACACCAGCCATGCAGCTCTTTTCCTTCAAGTAGGACACACAGCAGTGCTTCTGGGCTGTCCTGCAACAGAGGTGTGCGTCAGCTGCACCCGAGCGCCTGCCCCCATCCAGGAGGGATCACAGGTCCCATTTCACAGAGGAGGAAACTGAGGCTCAGAGAAGGAAGCCCCTCCCAAGACCCACTGCAAGCAAGACCAACGCTGGTGGCAGGGGCATCAGCAAAGCTAGCCCATCCCCTGCCCAAGAACACGCGTTCTATTTCTGAGCTTAACCAGGAACACTCGGGGCCTGGAGCCCACCAGACTCCATGCTGTCTATTCCTGACCAATGTGGGAGGGGGTCAGCATCCTGAGGTCCCCACAGGGCTGAGATAGACAGGGGGACTCAACCCCAGGAAGCAGAGGGCAGCTCAGCCCGGAAGAGAGTAGCCTCCAGGCTCCCTGGCCATGCCTCCCAGGGTCTGTAGGGCTACCCCGGGCAGAGGTAGCTGATGAGCCAGCACACTAATAGGGGGGCTCACAGGGAGGTGGGGTTTAGCCTCACTTGGGAAAGGGCATGTCGCAGTGGGAGCTGTTCAGTGATGGGATTGTCTATCTATGAAGGAGTGAGTTTCCCATTACAAGACAACACAAGCACACTCTCAGGGCCCCTAAGCTCAAAACTCCTGAATGATAACATTCTCAAACTCCTAAGTAGCTCCTGAACTGGTGCAATGACAGAAGGGAAAGGAAAGAGACAAGGCTAGAACTTAAATGTTTCCAAAGGGCGCACAGTGGTCCAGACATTAGGTGACAGGGGGTCTAACCCTGGCCGTGCTCCTGGGGAGCCGTGTGGCTTCGGGTAAGTCATACCACCTCTCTGAACCTTGCCCTCGTTGTCTAGAAAAACAGTAGGTTGGAAAAGAGGCATCCTTGGGGAAAAGGAGGTGAATGGCCGGCCGAGACATCTTCAGGGCCTGGCACCGAAGGGGCAGGGGTATAAATTCTTCCTTTGCAGACAATACGAGTCAGAAGAAAATATCAACACAGGCAGCAGAGGACAGTGAGAGGCCAGCGTTTTGGAGACCCCAGGGTAGCAGAGTGGGGAAAGAAAGAGGGCTGAAGGCTCCCAGCTCAAAGCCAAGGACAAAAAGCCCGTGCGGGCCAAGCACTGCCCCAGCAGCAAGGGCAACATACAGCGAGTGAGGCACCCAACCGTTCCTGGATGATAGTGGTTCTTTAACACTTGCTCCAAATTGTAGGATCTTTTTACTCTGCTCATCAGTCCAGCTACAAAAGTATGTGCTTAGCTTAGTCCTGCAGCCAGGCTTGGGCTCTCCACACCTGGAGAAAGCCGGCCAGCAGGCTCACAGCAGCCACAACCCAACTGCCCCTGTACACCTGAGACAGGTGAGACTCGTGTTCACCTTGCACTGCCAGGGCCCCGGGGCCAAAGCAGGCAGGGATCTGGAAAAGGTGAATGAGCAGCTCTTCCTGCTCCAGCGTGCCCACCCCTACCTGCAGGCGTCACCCTCAGCGCCACTCTCGGGGATTTCCAGGCACTCGTCGTTGTCGATGGCCCACTGCTGTCCGGCTGCACAGCACGTCTCGATCAGATCCTTCGTGGAGACTGTGGGTAGCAACAAAGGCAGAGTCACTACCATGGAGGAGGCATCTGGTTCCAAGGTCTCCCAGGGCCAGCAAGCACAGTAGATGTTGTTGGTGCTGTCCAGACCCCCGTTACTGGGCCGGAGACTCACTCGCCCCCAGCCCACAAGGATGACCTTCTTCGGAGAGCTGCCTGCGAGGTTAAGTCCACCCCACGGGGGAGGAGGCTGGGGAAGTATGGCCAATACAGGACGAGTGGGGGTACAAAAGCCCAGCCCTGCCTCTAAGGCGACAGCCCTGTGGAGCTTCCTGTGGGATGGAGAACATTGGCCAGCTCCTTCCCTGCCCCCTCCCCAGGCGGCTTCTCCAAATGAACCACCACACGCACAAAACCCTCAAGTCAGGCTCTGCTTCTAAGGAACTTGACCTACGACACCAAGACAAGACAAGGCATAAGAAGCAACAGCAGCAGTGAGGGAAGTTTAAAACTCGTCCAGGAAAGTTCGTGGGGGAAATATTTGTGCCTGGGGACAGAAGGAGAAGGCAGAGGTAGGGGAATGTGTTAAAACTGAAAGGCACAGACCACAGCTTAAAAAAACAGATGAATTTGCCCACCCCCAAATTCAAACTGTATAAAAAAGAACCCCATAGACAAATAGAAGAGACTGCTGACAGGTTAGGAGGCATTTCTGGAATGTCTAAAACTGGCAGGACGTCTGGGTGGCTCAGCTGACTAAGTGTCTAACTCTTGATTTCAGCTCAGGTCACAATCTCATGGTTCATGAGATCAAGCCCCACATCAGGCTCTGCACTGACAGTGCAAAGCCTGCTTGCGATTTTCTCTCGCTCCCTCTTTCTCTGCCCTTCCCCTGCTCATGTGCATGCGTGCTCTCTCTCTCTCTTTCAAAATAAATAAACTTTAAAAAAAACCGGCAAAGAATTGCCAGTGAGAAAATATAATAATCTCCTGAAAATTAATATTAAAAAAAAGTAAAATACCTATTAAACTAGAAATATTTTAAAAAGCAATGCATGCCAGGCACAGGTGGGAACCCTCCTGCCCTGGGTGCGGAAGGGGTCACCGGCACAGCCAGTCTGGAAGGAGATGAGGTACTGCTGACACAATTAAGTATATACCTCGTCCTGACCCCAGTGGTCCTGCTCCTGGCTGTGCATGCCAGGAAAGTCCTCCCCCAGGCTCACTACAAGGATGCAATGCTTTGGCACCATTTGTGGAAAGGGGTTGGAGGCAGCCTAGGTGTTCATCAGTGGAGGAGTGGATGAATAGAATTTGGGGACGTGCTCCATGGAGGACTCCATGGCTGTCAGAAATAATAGAATAGACGTACACCCAACAACATGAAGCTGGACACACACACAGCAATGTGGAAGCGCACAAAACAGAGCACTGGGGGGGGGGGAGCGGGAGGGGGAGGAAGAAACCAAATGGGATCTATTACACAAATTAAAAATATTGCACACAAAATTATAATATGTTTTTGCACATAAATTAAAAACACACACATGCAAATTAAACAGAAGAGAACAGTTACCTCGGGTGGGGCAGAAGCTGGCGATGGGGACAAGGGCCAAAAGGGAATATATACATAAATAAAACAAGAGAGAGTCTTACAGAGACAATAACATGTAAGGTGCCAGAGATGAGTACAATTCACCCAACCATTTGGCTCTGAGATCTAAAAATAAATGACATGCAAAGATAAATCACATCTAAGCCAAAAGACACATGAAAAGGTGCTCAACAGGGGCGCCTGGGTGGCTCAGTCAGTTAAGCGTCTGACTTCAGCTCAGGTCATGATCTCACGGTCTGTGAGTTCGAGCCCCGCATCGGGCTCTGGGCTGATGGCTCAGAGCCTGGAGCCTGCTTCCGATTCTGTGCCTTCCTCTCTCTCTGCTCCTCCCCCGTTCATGCTCTGTCTCTCTCTGTCTCAAAAATAAATAAACGTTAAAAAAAAAAATTAAAAAAAAAAAAAAAGAAAAGGTGCTCAACATCACTAATCATAAGGCAAATGCAAATCATAACCACAATATTAAAAAAACACAAGAAATAACAACCACTGGCGAGGATGTGGAGAAAAGGGAACCCAAAGGGGTTCCCAAAAGGGAATGCAAAGTGGTACAGCCGCTGTGGAAAATAATATGGAGGTTCCTTAAAAAATTAAAAATAGAAATAGCCTATGGTCCAGTAATTCCACTACTGGGTATCTACCTAAAGAAAACAAAACACTAATTTGAAACACCCCTCTGTTTATTGCAGCATTATTTATAGTAGCCAAGACATGGAAGCAACCTATATGTACATCTATATATAATGGAATATTACTCAGCCCTAAAAAAACAATGAGATCTTGCCATTTGCAATAATATGGATGGATCTAAAGGGCATTATGCTAAGTGAAATAAGTCAGAACAAGAAAGACAAATACCATATCATTTCACTTACATGTGGAATGTAAACACACACACACACACACACACACACACACACACACACACAACAAATGAACAAACAAAAAACCCCAAAGAAAACAGACTCTTAAATACAGAGAACGAGCTGGTGGCTGCCAGAGGGGAGATAGGTGGGGTGGGTGGGATAATGAAGAGAATTACAAGTCACAAATTTCCAGCTACGAAATAAACAGAGATGAAAAGTACAACATAGGGAATACGGTGGATAATGTTGTAATAACATAGTATGGTGACTACATTTATGGTGCTCTGAACAATGCACAGTATTGTTGAATAGATATTTTGTACACCTAAAACTAACATAACACGGTATGCTATTATACGTGAACAATAATTTTAAAAAACAAAGGCAAAGCTCGTCTAGAATACCTACATGCATGCTGGGGGGCAGCAGGGTGTCACAGAATAACTTTGAGCCTGGGTCCACCTCTTTGTGCTACCATGTGTAGGCATTTCTTCTCTCTAAAGACTCCATGTCCTCCTCTGCTATGAAAACCCTTAGCTGCACAACCACTGAAACCTACGAAGACTCTCTAAATGTCTTTGAGCAGGTCATATAACCCAGCAGAGCTGAGGGATAAATGTACCAAGGGATGTCAGCAGCCTGCAAGGTTCCAGGAAAAGAGTGACAGCTCACTAAGAATCATCAGTTTCATCTCGTGAGTGGGCATTTCAAGTTACTGAACTCTTCTAAGTTTCAAGTCCCGTTCCTTAAAAGAGGGAAAATAAATTTCAATAACAACCTGAGGGCTGTACCAGGAGGAATGAAAACAATTCTTAATAACAACCATCTACCAGAAACAAACTCAACATTAGATGCCTGCCTCACTGAAGTGACAGATATGAAAAAATGCCTACAACACTCTATTTGGTATTGTCTTAGAGACAGATACTAGCAGATACAATAAAGCAAGAGAAAAAAAAGAGGCAGTAGAAATAGAAACAAAGAGATGATGGGCAGCTCAATCCAACTTTGGCTCAGGTCATGATCTCGCGGTTCGTGAGTTCAATCCCTACATCAGGCTCTGTGCTGACAGCTCAGCACAGACTCGGATTCTGTGCCTCCTTCTTTCTCTGCCCCTCTCCCACCTGTGCTCTGTCTCTCTCTCTCTTTCTCTCAAAAATAAACAAACAGCAAAAAAAAATTTTACAGAGAGATGATGGTCATTATTTGTAGATGTTATGGTTTCATCTTTCTAGAAAATCCAAAGGAATCAAAACTCACACAGTACTAAAATGAATACTAATTAATAATAATTATTATTATGTGGTAGCCAAAATCAAAACCAACATACTCCGTTTAGTGGCTTTCCTATACAAGAGCAACAATTAAATAGGAAAGTAGTAGAAAAAATTCCATTTAAAACAGAAACAAACCTAGAAATATATCCATCATAAACATGCTAAATCCACATGAAGAAAAAAATTTAATTGTCTAAAAGATATAAGATAATATCTTATAAGAATAAGAATATAAGAATATCTTATAAGAATAAGATAATAATAAAATATAAGATATTTTATTAAAAATATATATCATGAGGCTGGACAGGAAGGTGGGAAGATTCAATACCTTAAAAGATGTCAATTCTCCTCCATTTAATCTACAAATTCAATGCAACCCAAAATCCCAACACAATTTATCATGAAACTTGTCAGGCTAAGATTCTAAGATTCATCCAAAACAAGAAATGTCTAAGAATACCCAGGAAAAATTCTGAAAAGAAAAGAAGAGCATACTTTAAAGTTCCAATAACTAAAGATACGAGGAGATCAATGAAACAACAGAATTTAGAAACAGAACGATATACATTTGGGAATTTAGTATGTGATAATGGTGGCATTCAAACTCAGTGTGGAAAGGACTGAATATACAATGTTGGGACCTACTTCACACTACACACAAAAATTAAGTCCAAATCCAAAGGCAGGATTAGAAGAAACCTAAGAAAATAATTTTAGGATAAAGAGAGCCTTCTTCAGAAGTAAAATCCACAGAAGAATGAAATTGGACCCTACCTCACACCATATACAAAAATCAACTTAGGGCGCTTGGGTGGTTCATTGGGTTGAGCCTCTGACTCTTGATTTCAGCTCAGGTCGTGACTTTGTGGTGGCGGGATCAAGGCCCATGTCAGGCTCCACACTAATCATGGAGCCTACTTAAGATTTTCTCTCTCTCCATCAGCCTCCCCATCCCTGCCCACACTCTGTCTCTCTCGATCTCTTTCTCTAAAATAAATTTTTAAAAAAATATGTTTTCCTCTAAAAAAATCAACTCAAAATGGATTAAACGTTTAAACGTAAGACCTGAAATTGTACAAGTCCTAGGAGAAAACACAGGGGCAAAGATTCTTGACATTAGTCTTGGCAATGAGTTTTTGGTAATGACATGAACACACAAGCAACAAAAGCAAAAAATCAACAAGTAGGATGACATCAAACTAAAAAGCTCCTACAGCAAGAGAAACAATCCATAAAATGAAAAGGCAAGTTACAGAATGGGAGAAAATATCTACAAACCACATATCTGATAAGGGGCTAATATCCAAAATACAGAAGGAACTCATATGATAGCCAAAAAAATATATATATATATTTTATTTTAAAATGGGCAAGGGACCAAAATAGACATATAGTCAACAGGTATGTGAAAAGGGGCTCAACATCACTCATCACCGGAGAAATACAAATCAAAACTACAGTGAGATGTCACTGCACACCTGTTAGGGTTGCTAATGTCAAAAGGCAAAAGATAACAAGTGTTGGTGAGGATGTGGAGAAAAGAGAACCTTCCTGCACTGTGGGTAGGAATGTAAAGTGGTGCAGCCACTATGGAAAACAGTATGGAGGTTCCTCAAAAACAAAACCAACAAGCAAAAAACTATGGTCTAGCAACTCCATATACAAAATCTTCCAGGTATACATCTGAAGGAGATTAAAGCACAATCTCAAAAAGATATCTGCACCCCCATGTTCATTGCAGCATTATTTACAATAGTCAAGACATGGAAGCAACCTAAGTGTCCACTGATGGATGAATGGAGAAAGATGTGCTCTGTGCGTGTGTGTGTGTGTGTGTGTGTGTGTAATGGAATGTTATTCAGCCATAAAAAAAAAAAAAAAGAAGGCAATCCTACCATTCTCAGGAACATGTTTGGACTCTGAAGGTATTATGCTAAGTGAAATAAATTAGAGAAAGATAAATGCTGTATGATCTCACTTATATGTGATATCAAAGGAAGCCAAACTCAAAGGAACAGAGTAGTTTGGGTGGGTCAGGGGGGTACTCTGGGGAGATGGGGAGATGTTGGGCAAAGGGCACAAACTTCCAGTTATAAGATGACTGAGTTCTGGTGATCTAATGCCCAGGACAGTGTTTGTACACTTGAAAGTTGCTACGAGAGTAGATCTTAAAATGTTCTCACCGTAAACAACAAAAAATGGCAACTATGTGCGGTGATGGATGTTAGTGTTATTGTTGTAATCACCTCACAGGGCATATGTAGAGCAAATCATCACACTGTATACTTAAACTTACACAATACTGTATGTCACCTACGTTTCAATAAAGCTGGAGGGGTGGGGGGGAATAAAATTCACAAGTACAAAGGAAAACCTGAATACAATGAAGTGTGAAATACCTGTATGGCCAAAGACAGCATATCCAATCAGCCCCAGCTACTCTCTTACCCCGTCACTCCTTTTCAAGGCTCCTTGAGTAGCATTCATCACTATGTGAAATCTTGTTTACTTATGAGCTTACTTTTCCGCTTGCCTGTTTCCTTCTCTACAACGGCACTGGGGTCTCTGTGGCCACGGAAAGTGATGCCACCATTCCGTGGTTAATCCTTTCGCATTACACTCCGGGCACGTGGGAGTCACGCCTAGCTCAAATACTTCTGGTGATGGGGAGCTCCCTCCACCCAGGCAGCCTGTCCCTTTTCTTCACAGCTCAAGTTCACAGCTTTCTTTTGCTGGACCGAACTCTTACTGCCCCAGGCCTTCTCCAAGACTGCCTTACTGACATTAGGAGATTACAGTGGATCCCTGGGTCTTAGCCAGCTGATATGAGATGGGTGCCCTATCGAAGTAACAGTAGCAGCTAAAATGAAGTGGGGGCTGGGCTCGGGTCCAAGCACTTTCATCCTCACAGTTTCGATGAGTACTCTCGTTTGCCTTATTTACAGCTCAGGTGGCGAGCCAGAACTCCCGAGCCTCAATTTCCTAACTTCTCTTCCCCTCTCCAGGCCTCAGCTTCCCCACATCTGTGGCACAGGCTGCTTGATGTAGCTGATCCTGAAGGCGTTGTCTGAGAATCTAACCAGAACCAGCCTGAGAGGGGGTGCTGCTTCCCTGTGGATCGACTAGAGTTCTCTTCCTGCCCCCTCCTTGATCAGAAGCCAGGTTCCAGCCTGTGCTTGGCAGACTTCCCACCATTCTCCCCTGGCCTTTCCCACTCCAGCTTCCCCCTGTTTCAGACAAAGGAACTCAGAGGCCGTGAACCCTTATGCTGGGAGGGCCACCCACTTGGAGCAGGAGGGGGAATCCGTATAGGGGCCAAGCCTGGTGCTGCTCGGCACTGTCCAAGATGTGGGAGGCAGAGCCGGGCAAAGCCCAACAAGATGTGGACCCCTGTATCCTTGTCCAAAAGACACACCCGCCTCCCCTACCCCAGGGCTTCGAGGCTCGGCCCAGAGGCCCTCTCCTCCTTGACCTCTCCTCTCCTTCCTTGACCAACCCCTCTGAGCTCCCCAGACTCTGTCTTTCCCTCTGGTTCTTTTTAAGTTCCCAGGCACCAATCATTCAAATTTCCAGCTCTAGGGTTTACTTCTTCCCTTCTCCGTCTCCACCCCGGCCCTGGCTGATCTCATCCAGTCTCCGAGCTTCAAGTGCCTTCTCCAACACGATGCCCTCCCCCCACATCTGTCTCCAGCTGTAGTTTTTTGCACACACATGCAGCTGGCTAAGGAACCACCACCGATGCTCCCTGGTGTTCCCACTGCCAGAATCTGTTCGGCAAATGATTTCCCCGTGTCTTCCCTGTGTCAATGAGGGGCCCCTGGAAACCTCAGGACCCTCCCGGGCCAATTCCTCGTTGCTCACCTCCCTCCATCACTCATGGGGCCACCTCGGAAGTGATCCCAGTCCAGCCACCTGGCCCCTCACCCTGCCACCACCACTTGGCTCAACAGGGCCCCTGCTCTCACGGGTATCCTCCTCCAGGCCATTTTCCAGAGGGTGTCAGAACGAGTTCACAAATACAAATCAGATTGTGTCTCTCCTGGACCTACAGGCCCCCAACTGTTATCCCTTCTTTACAAAGCCCTGCTGACTGCCTCACCTCATCTCCTTTCTCTGACCCTCTTTCTCACTCACTCCGTCCACTCCTTGAACTCCCTGGACTCATTCCTGCCCCAGGGCTTTTGCGTGTTCTGTACTTTCTGCCTGGAATCCTCTGCCCTTTTCCTGTGCCCTGCCCCAACCCCACTGTCTACAGGACTGCCTTCCTTTTCTCCTTCAGGGCTCTCACCTCCTCAGAGAGGATCTCCCTGACTCCTGTATCTAAACTAACCTCTATGCCAACCCTTTTCACACCACCCTACTCCGTCTTTTAACCCTGGCCTTCCCCAGTCCAGAGTCAGCTCAGGGAACCTGTGGTCCACAGACCCCACTGGATGGCCACTGACGTATGGGATGAAGCACCCCTCCCTGGTGTGGCAACCACAGCCCAGAGTCATGTCCCAGCTCTCACCCTGTACCCTAGCTACACATGCTTCCCCTTACCACTTTGTCTTTGCACATGCTGGTCCATGTTAGGAATGCCCTTCTCTGCGCTGTCCAACTATCCACCCCTAACCAGCCAATTCATATATGACTCCCTCTGAGCCCCCACTGGCACCCACCTCCATCCCGGGGGGACCAGCAGCCCCCTCCTCTGGCTTCATTCACGTCAGCACTCGGTACATGCTTTCACCGTAATGTCACTCTCAGATGACATGCTTGTCTCAGCCACCAGATGGAGAGGGTCTCGGGAGCCAAGACTGGGTCTGAGTCCTCTCAGGGCTCCCAGGGCCTGGTGCTGAATGAAGTATCCCAGGCCCTTGGTGTATATCATGTCAGGGAAAGCTTACATCAACAACATGAAGTCAGATGATTATCTTGATCTTCCAGATGTGTAAATAGAATTTAAGATACACAGCCCAGGGCACAAGCTTAGGAAAATGAGGAAGGAGAAAGAAGGCACACCATGGCCCGTCCACCTTGCCCGCACTGCCTCTATGTGGCAGTTTCCACCGGGGGTCCCAGTGGGCCCAGACACGTCCGTACCATCACTGTGAACATGGGCTGGGGGACTTCGGCAGGCCACTCATCCTCTGAGCCTCCATTTCCTCGCCTGTAAGATGGGCGAATAACCTCTCCCTGCCATACTTCACAAAGTGGAGAGGTGAAAAGATTCAGTGTCTGGCAAACAACAGATGCTCAGTAATCGGTTCCTCCCCACCCCTGGCACACAGCAGCTGTTTGGGGACTACCCCCCAATTAACTAATTAATTAAAACACGAAGGAACTGGGGTGCCCAGTTAGCTCAGTCAGTTAAGCCTCTGACTTGGGCTCAGGTCGTGATCTCGCAGTTCGTGAGTTCAAGCCCTGCGTCAGGCTCTGGGCCGACAGCTCGGAGCCAGGAGCCTGCTTCGGATTCTGTGTCTCCCTCTCTCTGCCCCTCCCATGATCACGCTCTGTCTGTCTCTGTCTCTCTCTCTCTCAAAAATAAATAAACATTAAAATTTTTTTTTTTAAACGCAAGGAATAGACTAATAAAGGGGCAGATAGGACAATAACCCCTTTAGCACAGGTAGCCGATGGGGCTTTCAGCAACCTCTCCCTGCCTTTTTTGCTCTCCTCTGGGCTTTCATGGACTCCCTCATTTCTGGCCACTTTGCCACCTTGCCTGAGCTCTTGGCCAAGAGGCCATGCGGTGTCCCTCGCCTGCTGGTTATTTGCAAGCACTGTGGACAGGACGGGAGGGGCATCTCCCACCGTGACAGCTACAGCCTGGCCCTCTCTCTGGCCTCCAGTGACATGGGCCAGCATCACATCATCCTGGCTTCCGAACACTCCACCACCATCTGCCTCACGGACTCTGGCAGGGAGCCTGCCTCTGACATCCCCGAGTAGCAGAGGGGGAACAAACCCACTCCAGGAAACAATCACCTTCATCTACTAAAGTGGAAGATACCCAAAGCCAATGATGCAGTGATCTCATGTTCAGGTATACGCCCAGGAGAAACAGGTTCCCACGGGCTCTACCTGGAGACCCACAAACAGAAGCCCCGAACTGGAAACAAGCCAGGCGCCCCTCCACAGGAGAAAGGGTGAATAAGCCGTGACAGGACCACGTGATGTGAGCACATGCATTACAACTACACACAACAACGTGGACGGATCTCAGACAGGACCTTGGGGGGAAGAAGCAAGTCACAGAAGAATACGGCATACTGCCTTCTACATGAAGTTCAAGAAAGGGAAACAGCGGGGTGCCTGGGTGGCTCAGTCGGTTAAGCGTCCAACTCTTGATTTTGGCTCAGGTCATGATCTCATGATTCGTGGGTTCGAGCCCCACATTGGACTCGAGGCTGACAGCACAGAGCCTGCTTGGGATTCTCTCTCTCCCTCTCTTTGCCCCTCCCCTGCTTGTGGTCTCTCTCTCTCTCAAAAATAAACATTTAAAAAAATTTTGTTTTAAGTAGTATGATTACAAAAGTCTAAGACTCAGACTAAAGTCTAAGAGTCTTTAAAAAAATAAATAAATAAAATAAAGTCTAAGAGTCTTTTAAATTGTGACCTAAGCAATGACATTAGCCAGACATAAAAGGACAAATATTATACGATTCTACTTACATAGGGACCTAGAATAGGCAAATTCAGAGAGACAAAAAGTAGAATAGAGGTTACCAGAACTGGGGGAGGAGGGATGGGGAGTCTGTTGGATGGGCACAGGACGTCAGTGTAGGAAGACGAAAATGTTCTGGAGACGGATGATGTACCATGTGAATGTACACGTGTCACTGATTTGCACACTTAAAGCTGATTCAGGGTGTATGGGTGGCTCGCATCTGAGTTTGGCTCAGGCCATGATCTCAGGGTTCATGAGTGTAAGCCCCACTTGGGGTGAGCTCAAGCCCTGCTTCATTCAGGTGAGCCCTGGTTCTCTCTCTCTCTCTCTCTCTCTCTCTCTCTCTCTCTCCCTCTCTCTCTCTCTCTCTCCTCCTCCCTCACTTGTACCCTCTCTCTCTCAAAAACCAAACTAAACCAAAACAAAACAAAACAAAAAATTTCAAACGGCCACTGTTATGTGTATCTTACTGCAATGAAAAAAAAAATGCATTGCAGTGTAAAAAAAAAAAAAAAAAAAGTGACCCAGCACTTCCCCATCCAGAAATCTAAACTGACAGACTCCCCTTCCCCACGGGCTCAAACATGCAGGACTGGGATGCTTGTCACAACTGAATTTGTGACAGCAAAGATCCAGAAACAACCCAAATCTCACCAAGAGGGCAGTGATTAAATAACTGATGTTCTATCCGTCCACTCTTACGCAGATGTTAAAAAGAATTAGAACTTCATTACACTTCTATGGTACAATTTCTGAATGTACTATGAAGCATTAAGAAGAAAAGGCTCAGCGCTGTAAAGATGTCACCATCTATCACTTTAAAGGGACGCGCGGACGTACGTGGAGTATTTCTGGAAGGACATTCGGAGACACCGATGACATTGGTTGGCTTGGGGAAGGACCCGACCGTGGGAGTGAGGAAGCAAACTGACATTTCACTGTCTGCCCCTTTTGTATTGTTTATCTGTTTCCCTTCGTGTGCGGGTACTGCCCATTCAAGAGGCATTCTGTGATAAAAAGGTCCTGAATTCTGGAGATTATACCCTCCTTTGATCACAGGACAATGGGTGCCCTGAACAAGCCAGCCCAGAGGTCGCGACCCCTCTAGACAGTCCCCCACCTCCCAGACATTAAAGCCCTAAAGAACTGTGCTTGGGAAATGCCGCCGAAAAATGTGTGCACCTGGCAGGAGGGTGATGAGCGGGCCATCTCCGCCAGCGCCCTGTTTGGACAGGATGTTTGAGGGGCCTGAGCAAACAGCCCAGTGCTGCAGCTCTGATGCTCCCTGCAGCCTGGTATTCTTAGGGGCGGGTACCTGCAGGCCCTGGGAGTGCCTGGAATCCTCTTATAGTGACTGCAAACTGGACAAACAAGAAAGATTCCTGAGTTCCGTGTCCCTGCACCAGGATCACAGACACAATGGCCACACACAACCGGAGCTCCTGGGCTGAGCCCACCCACCAGGGCCCACCCAACTCAGCCCCTCCGAGATGTCTTCCTCCACCACCCGCCACCCAGCACCCGGGAAGGGCAGTCCCCAGCCTCCGGTGCCCTTTCCAGCACCTCCCATCATCCTGCTTCCTTGTGTGGGGGTGTTTACTGCCTGCCCACATCTGCCCAAGTCACAGGCGCTGGGCTGGCTGCTCTTGCTGATGGGCTGGAGGCTGGGTCTCTGCTCTGGCTGAGCCGCCTGCAGGGGCAGATGGGGGGGTGGTGGGGTGGGGGCCCTGCTGGCACTCACTGCATCTTCCCTTCAGCTCCAGAAAGGGGCTCCTATGCGCACCCCCATTTTACAGAGGAGCAGTCTGCTGCCCAAAGAGGAGGTCCCACTTGCCCCAGACCACATAAGCAGCCAGGAGCAGCCACAGGATCCTAGGGGAGCGGTGCCTCCAGACTGCAGGCCACTGAGCATAGTGCGGAAGCCAGCAAAGGAGAGGGTGAGGAAGGAGGCAGGCAGGGGGAGTCCAAGATCCTCTGTAGCAGCTGCTCCAAGGGAAGCAGCCCCCCCTCAACTCCTCAGGCTCCTTCCCCATTGCCACCATGGGCAGAAAAGAGACCTACTTGTATACAGCCCCTCTCGATTTCTGACAAGGCCAACAAGGACAGTCTTTTCAACACCTGGTGCTGGATGAGCTGAATATGCATTTGAAAAAAAGAATGAAGGGGCGCCCGGGTGGACTTCAGGCCCAGGTCATGACCAATGGGCTGTGAGCTCGAGCCCCGCATCAGGCTCTGTGCTGACAGGTCAGAGCCTGGAGCCTGCTTCGGATTCTGTGTCTTCCTCTCTCTCTGCCCTTCCCCTGCTCAGACTCTGTCTCTCTCTGTCTCAAAAATAAAAATTTTTTACAAAAATAAAAAAGAATAAATTTTGATTCCTACTCAACCCCCCCCCCCCGCAAAGAAACACATCTAAATATGATCTAATGTGAAAGGTGAATCAAGTTAAAATGTCCAGAACATAACATAGGAAAATATCTTCACAATTCTGCGGCAAAGATTTCTGTAAAGAGACACAAAATACATTAACGTGAAAGTAAAGATCAGTAACTTGCCTTTCATTAAAATTAGGGATCTGGGTTCCTCAGAAGACAGCATTTGCAATGTACTCATCAGATACCATCATTAAGAGAGTGGAAAGAGGGGGGCACCTGGGTGGCTCAGTCGGTTAAGTGTCCAACTACGGCTCAGGTCATGATCTCACGGTTCCTGAATTCAGGCTCTGCGTCCAGCTCTGTGCTGACAGCTCGGAGCCTGGAGCCTGCTCTAGATTCTGTGTCTCCCTCTCTCTCTGCCCCTCTCCCGCTAATGCTCTGTCTCTCTCTCTCTGTGTCTCAAAAATGAATAAACATTAAAAAATTTTTTTTTGTAAAGAAAGTGGAAAGAGGGGCACCTGGGTGGCTCAGTTGGTTGAGCGTCCAACTCTTGGTTTTGGCTCAGGTCATGAGATAGAACCCCACCTCTGGCTCCTCGCCGGGCATGGAGTCTGCTTAAGATTCTCTCTGTCTGTCTGTCTCTCTCTCTCTCTCTCTCTCTCTCTCCCCCTCTCTCTCTGCCCTGCTCCCACGGACCCTCTTTCTCTCTCTTAAAAAAAAGGAAGAAAGTGGAAAGAAAAGTCACAGAACAAAATACAGTAACATGTGATCCAAAAAAAGACACACAGAATAAAGAACTCCCATGAATCAGCAAGACAAAGAAGGCCAATTTCAAAACAAGCAAACGACAACACAATGGCCAACAGTGATATGAAAATGCGCTCAACATCATGAGTTATGAGAAAATGCAAATTAAAACCATAACGAGATATCACTACATAGCCACCAGATTGGCTGCAACGAAAAAGAATGACAACATCCAGCGTTGGCAAAGATGGAGAGCAACTGCCCGTGGGGAGGCAAACCGGTGATATACTTTGGAAAAAGGGCAGTGTCGGCTAACGCTGACCAAATCCCTTATCGTAGCAATCTGATTCCTAGGTATCTATCCACCGTGAATGCCTCTGTTGTCCAAAGACTCTTGATAAAAACATTCACAGCAACTGTATTCATCACAGCCCAAAACTGATAGTGGCCCAAATGGACCTCCATGCTAGAATAGAAAAATAAACCATGACTTGTTTCCACAATGGAACAACAAAGAGCCATCTTGCTAAACGAACCACTGCCATATGCAACATGGTGAGTCTCCAGCTATCTTGAGTGGAAGAAGTTAAATGCAAAACACCACACGGTTCCCATTATACAAAATAAATTCAAGGACAGGCAAGATGGCGATAAAAGTCAGCATCGCGGTTCCCACGGGGGAGGGAGAGTAGGAATGGCTGAGAAGGGGCACCAGGAAAACGCTCAAGTGCTTCAAGTGTTTTATATCTCGATTTGGGGTGGGGGGCCGCCCTGGTGTATTCGTATGTGAAAATCCACTGAGCTCTTCTGTTAAGATCTGTGTGCTTCACATATGCTGCACTTGACAAAGAGCATAATAAATACAATAAAAATACGAAAATAAAAAGTTGTAAAGGGAGTACTGTTATATTAATCGAGACTTAAAAACACTCAAGAGTATCCATGGCATAATTTAGCACAAACTTCTAGAAAGAAGGAAACTCAGAAGATGTAACAACTACATATGAACCAAATAATGTCTAAATCACCCTTGATTAGATATTACTTTACAAAACTAGGCAAACATACACTTTGGGGACAAGGTGAGGAATAAGAATATGGTCTGAGAATCGGATGGCACTAGGGAATTAGTAACTGAGTTAAGAGTAGGATCATGGTACGCAGTAGTATTGGAGAGAAGCATCTTTATTTTTTAGAGTTACGCCATACACACGGCGCCAAGACTGAAATGCTTCCATCACACGTATACACACGTACGTGTGCACACACACTCCGTCTCAAAGGGGGCAGAGGAGCAAGACCTACATAATTAGGGGGCTGAGACTTCCCTGAGCCCTTAGAGCAGCCCCACTGAGGGTCCATCCCAGCTGCCTGGTGTGGGCCGGGTTCCAAGTGGAATCCGGGGATGCTGGTATGTTGTGGCTGGTAGAGCCACAGATACGAAGGGGACTCTCTGGTGGTCTTTGCCGAGGTGGAGGGCCTGTGAGGCCCCACAGCAGGTGGCCGCAGCATGATCTTTGGGAAGCTTTGGGAGGTGGTATCTGAGCAGCAGGATGACCCATGGACAGGCCCTACCCTCCACGGCTTTCCAGGGAGCAGATGGTGGGATGGGGTGTGTGCCTGCCTTCTGCATTTTAACTGGCCATTTTCGCTGAGGTATTTACAGTTGATGAAAAGTCAACTCTGTGCAAAAAAAGAAAAGTAGCTTGCACAGAAGAACAGGCTTTCCTGATCAAGAACAGTGCAAAAACGTTTGACAAGCTTAGTTCTGTTCAAAGGGAGTATGCAGGGGCATCTGGGTGGCTAGGTCGGTTGAGCCGCCAACTCTTAATTTCGGCTCAGGTCATGGTCCCACGGTCTGTGAGTTCGAGCCCTACATCAGGCTCTGCGCTGACAGCATGGAGCCTGCTTGGATTCTCTCTCTCTCTCTCTCTCTCTCTCTCTCTCTCTCTCTCTCCCTCACTCTCTCTGCCCCTCCCTCAAAATAAATAAAATTAAAACAAACAAACAAACAAAGGGAGTATAAGGAAGTGGCATCATTTTTAGAGGATGCCACCCTAGAAAGAGTCACCAGACATAAAGAACCTTGAGGCAAACTCTGAAAAGCTGAATGGGACCAGCCCCATCTTCTGAGAAAATAACTTTCCCAGAACAGGGACAGGACAAAGGTCCATACGCTGGGACACAGGAGTGGGCAGCTCACATTCTAAGAATGAACCAGTCATTGGAAGATCACTCCAGAATTAGAACATGGCAAAGAGCCTTCCGAAACAGTACACATGTCCAAGGGCGGATGCCCATTACGGTCCTTCACCAACTGCTGGCCTTCATCTAAAACACGAGACGAGCTATCCCTCCTTCCGCTCAGGATCACCCCAGGCTACCGGCCATGTCCATGGCCTGCTGAAGCTCACAGAGGCATCAGATCTAAGGGCAAGACCCCTCGCTCGCTGTGCTCCTGGAGGAGGCCTCTCCCAGCCCCCACCCAAGTGCAGCCTTCCAGTATCACTCCAACCTCAGAGCAAGTGTGTGGACCTTCCAGAACTTCAAGACACCCGGGACGTGTTCTGTTCCTCCTCAAAAAGCACAGTGAATTACATCCCCTTCGTTATGAGTTTAAGAACCTTGCTGCTACCTAAGACACTCTATGGACTTCTGCTCACGGAGGAGTCTGATGAAGCTCTGGTTCTCGGGACGGCGTTTTGTTCTATACCTGAATCTGACAAATGACTGAATTCTATTTCACTGGTCTTTCTGGATAGTTCGATTTAATTACCCTTCCATACATACCACACATATGTACAGTTTAGTAAGAGAGGTTTAACTATAAGGCAATTTTGGTTTCCCCAGGCCAGTTTTTTTTCCGTAAGAGCAAGGTAAACATTTATTTTTACCTTAATAAATAGTGATGGGTTGAAAAATCACAAAAATTAAAATATCGCATAAAAAATTGGGTCAGTTTTTTTTTTTTTCTCCTCTTAGAGGCAAACAGGAAGCAGGGCGTCACCAAGGTTTCCTGCAAAGCCCCAGGTGGTGGTGCTGACGTGGAAATCTTGCCTGGAGAAGAGGCAGTGGGTGCCCCAGGCTCAGTCACCAGAAGAGGCAGAGGGGCTGCGAACCTGTGATCTCAGGCTCCCAGCATTCCCAGGGGGGATACCACAGGGCCAGGCTGGGGCCCTTCCAGAACCAAATTCCCAGTGACTCTGCCCAGCAACTTTACATTTCTCGTAACTGACATATTTGGGACTACAGCCCCACCAAGCCCTCACTCCACCTAGATCTTTACCGGATCTCTCCCCCATCCCCCACATACCTCCATTTTCTGTCCCCTGCAGCCTGCAAGGGATTGGCGACTCAGTACTCAGCAGAGCAATGAGCCCATCCCAGGAGCCCAGGAGAGGTGGGCTGACAACCCCACAGTCTACACTGAAGGCCACATCTGGGTGTAAGTGGGAGCAGAGAGCTAGGACGCCAGAGAAGCCACCCAGAGCCCCGTTCTGCCCTCCACTGACTGAGCACCCTCAGGCAAGACCCTTGGCCTCTCTGTTCCTGCATCCAGGTTTCAGGGGCCATGGGGTGACAGACAGGGAATCAAGGGTCCTTCTTTGGGTGCTTACCCACCACCCACGCACTGCCTACCTGCCAAGTGGGGCAAACTTGATGGGGAAGAGACAGAAACCCAGCCATTCTCTAGCCAGGTTCCCACCTCTGGCCCAGATCTCAGCCTGGCACTCCAGACTCACACACCCACTGTCAAGGCAATGTCTCTACCGGAGTGTCAGCAACTGTGTCCAACGCCTCCAGAAGGAGACCGTGAGTAGCCCTTGCCCGCAGATTTGGGGTCACTCCTCTCAGGAAGCACATCCCCCAAACCATACCTGGGAGGTGTGGCATCTTGGAGAGATCCTGACCCCTCCCCAGCCACACCTATATATCCATCCTCCACCAAACCTGCTGCCTGTCCCCATCTGTCCTGGATCTGCCCCTGGCCCCGCTCTTCGAGGACAGAGGCTGGCCTGGAGGGGCTGCAGCAGGGGTCCCCAGGCAGGCGTGGCCACCTCTACGGAAGACCACAGCTCCTTTAGGACCTCAGCTCTTGCTAGGTTCCCCTTCAGGCCTGGGTGTGAGAGATGCCAATGCTTGCACGGGCCCTGCTGGTCCCCTAACCCCACCCTCACTGTGCATGTGGCCTCTTCACTCTCTCCAGTGGCCCTTCGAGTGTGTCACTGGTTTCCTGGGCTTTGACTCTGCCAGGCAGGGAGGCCTGGGAGGAAAGCACGCTGGGCTGGGAGTCGGGATTTCGGGACCCATCCCCTGAACTCACGGAGAGTCTTTGGCCACCCCTCATCCACCTCCGGCCTCTGTGTCCTAGCTGTGTAATTAGGGGTGGGAAGGGGTAGGGAAGGTGGTGCTCTGTGGGTCTAAATTGTGGCAAACCGGACCACTGCATGCTTCACCGGGGCTTTAATGTATGTGAATTCGTTGGCAACATTTACAAACTGGGAGCCTTCATATAAAATTCCAGGTCCCTGGCTTCTTTTGGACAACCCAAACTTAGGGGCCATGCTGGACCTCCCCTGCCCCAGGGCAACAATCGGAGCTGGAGAGCAGCTGCATTCCAGGTGCCTTCCTGGTCCCACGGTCCCCACGGCCCCCACAGCCCCCACAGGACCCCATCAGCTGGCGGCTCTTGCCTTCCAGCTGCCTCACCTCAAGCATCTGGCTTTGCTTCCCCATCCTGTGCCTCCAAAGGTCTGCTCATTATAGCAGGTACATGCACCCCAAGGTGGGGCTGGGGGGGTGTTCTCCTTTTCAGTTCCCACCGGATCCCTGGCTCAGAGCGCATGGCCCATAAACATGCTGAGTGAGTGAGTGGGACAGACGAGAGGGTGGAGGCTGCGGGCCCCACAAGACAGGTTCTCTCACTCTCCCCCACCCCACCCCACCCCACCCCTCTCAGGGGCTGGGTGCTCTCTGTACCCAGGCAGGTGGCTCCCTGCAGCCAGACTGTGTTCCTCAGCCTCTTCCACCCTCCCCGACATGGATCCCAGAGAACCCCGGAATCCCAAACTCTATTCCAGGAAGGGTTCCAAGGGCCAAGGGTACACACACCACTTGGACCCTGTGTGCCCCTTGCGGGCCTGCGACACAGGGCAGTCCCGGAGCCCCGGTCTGCCGATGAGAACTACATACTCGTGCCGAGCAACTAGGCAAACCCGAGGAGGCGGTCAGGGCAAAGGACTGAGAGTCCATGGTGGCAAACGTCTGCTTCATTGCCCTCAGTGGCCGTGGACAACCGCCTAACCTCTCTACACCTCAGTTACCCCACCTCTCGTGACAGGGGTGTCACGAGGCTTAGCACCCCAGTACACATCCCGTGACCAGCACGGCAGCAGCCGTGGAATGAAGGCTCCCACACACAGGCCAACCTGTGATAATGGAGACTCACGGAGAGCAGCCCCTCCCCATCTCTGGGCTGTCAGCCTCACCGTCAGGCTGCGCCACTGAAGCAAAGACCTCAGGGACGGGGCGTTCGCTGACTCAGTTGGCAGGTGCTCAAACAGAAGTGCAGGGTGGGGAGGGAACAGCCGGGGAGGAGCCCTGCACATCTGGAGGCAGCTGGAGTGACAGCGCAGGGGTGGGGAGCAGGGAGTGAACGCCCCCCACCCAACCCCACTAGGCCTGGCCTCGTTGCTTTTTCACCAGCGGGAACAACGGCCGGCCACCAGAAAAGACACACACATCTGTTCACGTAAACAAAAACTCAAGTCCGCACCCGCACGCCCACCCCCAGAGAGCAGGGGCCCTCTGACCCGGGAAAGACGGCAACTCAGTCCTAAGCAACTGCCCCGTGGGGGCTGACATCCCCTCTCCTACTCCTCTCAGTAATCCTGGGCCAGTAAGATGGCTCCCCCATCTTGCGGATGCAGAAACTGAGGCCCAGAGAGGGAGAGTCAACTGCCTGAGGTCACACAGCCACAGTGGCAGAGGCAGGATTCACACCCAAAGATTCACCCTCTGAGGACCAAGCTGGCTCATCTCTGATACGACAGGCCCCAAGCCCATTTTCCCAGTATGGAGACTCCCGGAGTGGACAAGGAGGGCCCAGGAGAACTCCAGCCCACACGATGCTGACCTTAGTCTGCAGAGGCCTCCCCCTCAAAGCCCCAGATGCTGCAGGACAAAGGACCCAGAGGCCACAAAAAATCCTAGCGGGGGCTTGGAGGAGATGCTGGCAGGCAGAAGATACTGACACCGCCCTCGGGGAAGCCCTGAACACAGACTCCTCAGCTCCAATTCAGCAAGGCACCCAGGATTCTGGGAGGCTCAGGGTACAGGAGGCCAAAGGGCTTGGTTCAGCCTCAGGACAGCCGCATCTGCTGTCTCAGGTTCAGTAGATAAACAGGAAGCAGCCCAGAGCACAAAAGCTGTTGTCCTCCTGACAGAGACCCTGGGGCTGGAATCAGCACACAGGACACCAGCTGTGAATAGAGCCCTCCTATGCAACAGACCCCAGCCCAACACCAGCCTTCTGCCAGCTGAGAACACAGCTGTAGGAGGCAGCCCTCAGGAAAGCCCATTTTACAGATGAGAAAACCGAGGCCCGAGCAATAACGCAATTTGCCTAAGGTTGCACAGTCTAGGGAGGGGCAGAGCCAGCTCAAACCCGGGGAGCTTTGTACCAGGCCTACCTAAGGAGGCAAGCAGGAAATCCAGACATGCCTTAAGCATTGACGAACCCGGGTTCAGACCTGGGTCCGCCACTTGCTGCTGGGCCACAGGTCACACAAACGTTTCCCCCGTTGTGGGAAGGGACTCACTGTAAAGTCGTTTGGGACTAAGTGAAATGAGGTACATGGGGCACCCAGGGCAGCGCCCGGGGTAGATTCACTGCACTGAAAGCCCCAATTCTCCTCCCTTCCTTTATGCACACCCTGCGCAACGTGACCTCACAGCCCTTGAACCTGGGCTGGCCTCATGACCGGCTGGCAACAAAATGTGGCAAACGAAACAGGTCTGCTAGTTCTGAACCTAGGCCCAAGAATCCTTGCCTGCTTCTGGTCTTTCTCCTGGAGCCCTGTTTCCGGGGTGAGAACAAGCCAGGGCTAACCCGCTTGAAGGGGACAGAGTGCAGAGAGTGGAGACGGGACACCCTGGTGGAGGCCGTCCCAGACCAGCCAGTCCCCACGGAGCTGCCAGCCGACCACAGACACTCACAAGCGTGAGCCCAGCTGACATCAGCCACTCCTGGCCCCGTGGACTTGGGAGCAAAAATGAACGTTGATTGTGCGGTTGGTTGCCCCTCACACTACTATGGCGATACATCGTTCATACCGCGACCAAGGTGTGTCCCCAGAAGGAAGGGCTGGCGCTGGTGTGCTGAGAGGGGCAGAAAGAGCAGCTGGCACCCCCACACAGGGTTGGCCAGACTTGCCGAGGAGCCCTAGACCAAGGCGGGAGGGGTGGGGGAGCACAAAACCCACATGTACACTAAATCCACCCCACCCCACATGCCATCTTCCACCTCCCAGGCTGGCCAAGTTGAGAACATTTTAGAGCACCTGCTTCATTTTCTCCTTCGCGCCTTGCACCATCTAACACAGATCTTCCATACTCCTGTGACTGACTGTGTGTCCCCCTCCAAGCCCACCATGGAGTGGGAGCTCCGTGAGGGGGATGGGAGGTCCACCCATATTCTGATCACTGTGCTGTGTCCCCAGCACCCGAAGCCATGCAGGAGGCACTCGGTAACTATTTGTGGAATAAAGAAACGGGAAAACGCATTCTCCTGTATTACAGGTATGAGCAAAACGTGGCACCCTTTTCAAAGGAGGTTGAGCCGACATCTACCAAGGTTGTTAAGTACACATCCTGTGTTTTCTAAAGAGGAGCACACGGGAGCCAGCACCTCCCAAAAGGGGTGTGTGCGAGCAGTCACGAAAAGACTGGCTCGAGCAGTTACACGGCAATACTCTTCCTAATGGTCAGACTTAAACAGCCCCAACACCCCTTGACAGGACAATGAACAACGGGACTGGGGTCCACACATACAGCGGAGCACCCCTCAGCAATCAGAAGGACCAGCTAGAGCACAGGTAACCTGGGGAACCCCGGAAAGGCTGTGCTGAGCCAACAGAAGCCAGACACAACAGAGAACAGACTATATGGTCCCATTTATAAAAGTCTGAGAGCAGAAAATTCACGTCTGCTATTAGAAGTCAGGGCGGTAGGTTCCCGGGACGTGCACTGAGGGGGTGACCTGGCTTGTCACATGATGCTTTATGATCTGAGTGCCTGTCACATGGGTGTGTTCATTTGTGAAGACGTATTAATGCGCTGTATGCTTCTGATAGGTTCTATTGATTATACTTCAATAATGTTACAAAAAATAGCTAAAATATGTAAAGAAATGCACAATGACCCAGTGCTCCACACCATGGCATAGCATAAAGATATTCACTAGAGCATTGCCTTTTTTTTTTTTTTTTTGACAGAGAGAGAGAGAGAGGGAGAGAGAGAGAATCCCAAGCAGGCTCCACACCGTCAGCACAGAGCCCGACTTGGGGTTCCATCTCATGAACCGTGAGATCATGACCTGAGCCAAAATCAAGAGTCAGATACCTAAGCGACAGAGCCACCCGGGGAACTGCTAGAGCGTTGCTTTTCAATGGCAAAAGGCTGGAAACAAGCTGAACATCCGTCAGGAGGGACTGGAAAGTAAAGCTGGAACACTGGCTGGTAAGGGAACTCTCCACATACTGACAAGGAAGAACTCCAAGATGTATTGTTAATGGCAAAAAAGCACAGGGCAGAACGGTGTGCATGCTATGTTAGTGTTTGCATACTGACCAGTGGTTCTCAAGTGTGGTCCCAGGCCCTGGACGGTTCCCAAGGCCTTCCCAGGGATCCCTGAGGCAGCATTATTTTCATAACAACACTACATCACTTGCCTTCTTCATGCTCTTTGTCCCACGAGTATATGGCAGAGCTTTCCAGAGACAACATGACATTGTGATGACGCCATCGCTTCGGTGGCTAGTGGAATGTGTGCTGTGTGTTCTGTGTTTCCTAGAATTTTCTAAAGTGAGCTCATGAAAAGATGGTCAACATCATCAGGCATCAGAAACACTGCAAATCCAAACTGCAGGTACCACTTCCCAGCTGGTGGGACGACTGTACTCAAAAGGACAGACAATAACAAGTGTTGGCAAGGATGTGGAGAAGCTGGAACCCTCACGCATTGTTGGTGGGAATGTAAAATGGTGGGGCTGCCGTGGAGAGCGGTCTGGCAGTTCATTCAATGAGTAAACATGCAGTCACCACATGACCCAGCAATTCTACCGAGAGAACCAGAAGCAGCTGTCCGCACAAAAGTACGTACGTGGGCATCAATAGCAGCAGTGTGCCCCTAATAGCTGACAGGTGGAAACACAATGTCTGTCAGGGGATGAATGGATGAAAAACACACTAATCCACACCACGGAATGTTATTCAGTCACAAAAAGGAACAAAGTACAACGCTTGCTGCAATACGGATGAACCTTGAAAGAATTATGCTAAGTGACAGAAGACAGTCCCCCGAAGACCACATATTGTATGATTCTGTGTCCAGGAATGTCCAGAATATGCGAATCCACAGACAGAAAGTAGCTTGGTGGTTGCGGGGGGCTGAGAGAAGGAGGAAACGAGAAGTGGCTGCTACTGGGCATGGGGTTTCTTTTGGGAGTGATGAAAATGTTCTAAAAGTGGAGTCTGATGATGTCTGCACAACTCTGATAAAAACTACTGAACTGTACACTCTTAAAGAGGGGACTTTATGGTGCATGATTATATCTCAATAAAGCTGTTCTGAAAGAAAGAAGGAAAGAAAGAAAGAAAGAAAGAAAGAAAGAAAGAAAGAAAGAAAGAAAGATGGAAGGAAGGAAGGAAGGAAGGAAGGAATAAAGAAAAAGGAAAGGAGAAACGGAGGGAGGGAGGAAGGAAGGAAGGAAAGGAAAGGAGAGAGGGAGGGAGGGAGGGAGGGAGGAAGGGAGGGAGGGAGGGAAGAAACATAGTTTTAAAAATTAAAATAAAGAAACCCACTACAGGCCTAGCTATAGGGGAGTGGCCTATGAAATGCACCCATTTCCTCCAAGTGCTATATGCTGTGGGACAGGCAAATACAGGGAGGGCCCAGCTAAGGCCACTCAGACTCACTGTGTCTCCAGGTGCCCCGTGGGAGCCAGGAACCCACCCCCCCACACACACACACTGGGAGACTGCAGCCCCCTGCCCAGCTCTACCGACACCTCCCATCCCCTCAGGATGCCAGTTTCTCTTCCATGAAACAGAATGGTCACACAGACCACAGGAAGAAAGTCTCTGCTCTCACAGGTGCCCCCAGCACAGGACCCGACCCCACTGCCAACCAGGGCCAGGCCGGGGGTGGAACCGGGCAGCGCTGGTCCAGCCAAGCACAGAGCGCGCACCCAGTCTGCAGGGCGGGCAGCCCCCTCCCAGCTCCCCCGACAGCCCGCCTGGGGCACACAGGCCTGGCGTGCCCACAGCTGCCAATGTTCAAGGAAAGCCTGAGAGCTAAAATTTACATGAAACCTTCCCATTTCAACCTATTCCCAACAAAATTCCACTGCTTACACAAGTGCTCTGCAGAAAGAAGGTAACGGGCGGACCAAGGGGAGGGGTGTGCGCCATTTTGACAGCATAGCAGGGAGACGCGTGGGCAACAGGGGCCCATGTCCTCACTCCACGCAGGCCTTGCTCCTAACGCCTTCGAACTCACCACAGCCTCGGGCCCGTGCAACCGTGCCATTCTGTCAACAAGGAAAGTGGGGCTCAGAGGGGGTGACGTCCCAGATGTCCCAGGCCCCAGATCACACAACAAGTCAGTAGTGGGCTTCAGACTGAGGACTGACGGCGGACGTGCAGGGTCTGGGGTGGGGGTGGGGGGGGCCGGGACCCTTGTCTGCCCATCCTGTCGCTCGCAGTATAGGCCCCACACGGCCCTAGCAGTCAGATACCCCATTTCAAGGCCCTGTGGTTTGGAGTGAGGACAGGAAGGGCTGGCCAGGCCCTCTTGTGAGCTCTTCCGGCCGGGCTCTGCTGCTGAGTAGGGTCACAGCCCCCACAGGGTGACTCCATCCCCG
This sequence comes from Panthera uncia, assembly GCF_023721935.1. Lineage (NCBI taxonomy): Eukaryota > Metazoa > Chordata > Mammalia > Carnivora > Felidae > Panthera > Panthera uncia. The sequence goes on from NC_064816.1 coordinate 53,930,743, forward strand.
GCCTGCTCCAGGAGCCTGGAGCTCTTGCAGGAGGTAATTCTGTTGCATGCGACCTGGGCTCAGGGGTCCAGAATCCCAACCAGGTTCCCTCAGGCCCCACACAAATTTAAATCTCCCGCAGGCCAAGATGAGAAGAGAGGGGAGGGTCTGTGAGGATCCTCTGGGGAACAGGAAGAGCCTAGGCAAGTCCCTTTTCTAGAGTCACGGCCTGGTGATTCTGGGCAGGGGGTAGGAGGGGGCGACTGGAAACCCACAGACATAGAGAAGGCCCAGTGATTGTCCTGTGTCCCTCCTTCCAGCACCCAGAGGGAGTGCTGCACTGCACAAATAAGATCATACCACCTCCTGCCTTACACCTTCAATGGCTCCCCACTGCTCTTGGGACAAAGACCCAAATCTTCATCCTGAGGATCAACACCATCACGGTCCCCTACCCCTCCCCAGCTTCATCCCAGCCACACAGCCTCCTTTCCATCGATTTCACTCCCTCCAGCTACAGGGCCTTTGCACGTGCTACGCCCTCGGCTTGAAGCACTCTCTTCTCTCTGCTTGCCACCTACTGGCCACTCAACAAGCCCTCGTGCTCAAATATTACTTCCCCCAGGAAGCCTTCCCTGATCCCCAGGAGAAGTCAGATCCCCGAGACAGACTCACAGAGCACGCCCACCTCCTTCCTCGGCCCTAGTCATGGCTCAGAATGTCACTGGGTTATCTCCCCCACTAACCCGTAAGCTCCCCAGGAGCAAGGATGGTGCTGGGTTTTGTTCTACACTGTCCATTCAGCATCTGCCACAGCCCATGGACACACGAGGCACTCAGAAATGACAGGGATGAAGACAAGAAGCAACGCAAGGGAACCCTGGATCCACCATTCCCTGCATGTGTGTCCGCAGACGAACTGCCTGATTCCTCTGCTGTGACCTAAGGGGGCGGCAGTGAATATTAAAGGGGTTAATTATCACAGAGTTCTCACGACGGTGCTGGCACAAGTCACAAACACTACAAGGGGTGTGCAATTAATACAGTTATTTGAGTTTACAGTTTCTCTGTTAACCGGAATGTCAAAGCATCCAAGGACGCCTGCCCTGCAGAATCTGGTTACATGAGGGTCCTGAGTAAGGGGCCCCTTTCCCGCCACGTGGTCTGGGGGCCCACAGGGGTTTGGCTGGAGCCTTTTCCCAGGAGGGGGAAACTCCGACTTCCTGAGGGCCACCCTGCCCCTTGGGGCCCAGAAGGGCAGTGGGGAGAAGTCCCTGGCTCCCTCCATCATGCCAGCCCAGTGGCAGAAGGGGAAGGCACTCTCACAAAGCCCCCTGAGTGACAACAGACATCAGACCCCTTCTCCCCGGCCCAGAGAGCCGGGCATGTGGCTTCCATTAGACCACATCTGGACATGCTCAGAGGCAGCCGGGATCCCTGGCACGGCTCCGCCTCAAAGACGAGACCCCCACCCCAGCAGGGCCTGGGGCAATGGCTGGAAACCTCCTTCTCCTGGCCCCAGGGCTGCCATGGCAACATGGCTGGGGGTCATTTCCGGCCCCACGGCCCGCCTCTCAGCCAGCCCCACTGGTGAGCAGGGCAAAGCTACCTCCCCAGCTTCTCCCCACTGAAGGCCCCTCTGTCACTTGGGATGCCCCAGTCCTCTCTCCCCACAGCAGCAGCCAGGGGCCTCTAACGTCCCCACTTCCCAAAGGATGCTCAGTCGGGCACCTGACCCCCACCCATGAGCTGTGTGTCCTCAGTTGCGACCACGAAGAAATCTGTGTGTGTGCTTATCCATTTAATACCCATCTCCGCCATCAGACCTCGGAAGGGAAGAGGCTGTGCCAGCCTTGTTCGCTGGCACACCCCTGGCACAGACAGCGTGCTCCAAAAACATCTGTAGATTGGAGAAGAGAGGGGGGGAAGAACCATGGCTAACAGTTTTAACTACTCAGCAAGCACTAAGCTCCATGCTGAGCACTGGGCACGCATCAGCTCCCTGAAACCTCAAGACATCCCCATGAAGCAGGGACTTTCCTGCTTACAGATGGAGAAAACGAGACCGGAAACGGCGAGCCGCCTGCCTAAGTTGTACAGGTAGTGGAGCAGAGTGCATGGATTGGTGGGTGACGGTGGGAACACTGGGTGAGACAAGGAGGAAAGACGGACGGGGTGGTGGGAGGCAGGCCGGTCCTTGTTTATCTGGCCAGGGCCAAGCTCCCCCAGCTCCCAGCGTCCCACACCTTCCTTTTCTTGCACACCAAAAAGTGCAGCCGCCTGTCCATGCCCTGATGACTATCCCTGGGCTTTCCATGTGCTGGGCCCTCTGCCAGGACAGCCCTCAGATGGGATAAGGGACACCCAATCAGGGGCCCCTGCCCCCAAGCAGCCCTCCTCAAACGCCACACCCCAAAATCCATCTGAGAAAGCTCAGGGCAGAGAAAAAAAAAAAAAAAAAAACTAGGGCTCCTCAGAACAAAGAAAGTCTCCAAGATTCCAAAGGCCCAGAACCACAGAGAGGCCTCTGGAGCAAGAGGCAGGGGTGGGGGCGGAGGCTACAACCCAAACACACTGCATGTACCATGCTCCAGCCAGGCCTGCAAGCTCTCCCCGGCTACACATGTACTTCATTACAGCCCCCACCCCACCCCACCCCACCCCACACAGGCTCCCCACATCCTGCAGGCTCAGGGCTGGGTGAGGAGGAGCCCCCCTGAAGCCCACTGCCCTGGGTCCGGCCCACCAACTCCCCCTGTGGGACCTGGAGCCACTCCTCTCTGACCCGCACGTGCTCGGTGCTCAAGAAGAGCCCACCTCCCCGGCGTGTGGGAAGGATCCAACCACGGCAACGGGGCCTGGCACCCGGGGGGTGCTCGGCAAGGGTAAGTTCTGCACCCCACTCGCTATGACCGGGCTGGAAGGAGAGCCATCTGGCTGGGGAGACTGACTGCAGGTCAGGGGAAGCCTGCAGTGTCACCCCCTCGCCGCAGAGGCACAAGCTGTGCACAGTCTATGTCCGACCAGAGCCGCAGTACTTGAGAGCTGTGGGCAGCAGGGTGGGCGTCCGGGAATGCTGCAGAAATCCCAGGTCCCTCTCCTCTCTCTCTCTCCCTCTCCCTCTTGCTCGAGAGGAAGAGAGACAGGGGGAGAGCGAGAGGGAGGCCCCCTCGGGCCCCCCACTCCAAGAAACCTTCCCAGACACCACCCAGGCATCCCTCCCTCACAGCCCCCAGCCTACGGACATGGGCCATAGCGGTCCATTTCTGCCTCCCCAGGGCCCACCAGGGCCTGTTCACAGTGGATGCCTCAAGAAGGCTTATAAGGAACATTTACACAGAACACAATAGGGATTGAACGAGATGCAGACTCTCAGCTATGGGGAGGGATCTCTAGGCCATCAGATACCTGCCTAGGGTACCCTCAGAGGTGAGCCAGGGAGCCAGGGAGGGGTGGTGGTGAGGGGATCAGACAAGGCATAAAGATTCAGGGAAAAGCTTCCTGGAGGAGGTGCTGCCTGAGCTGGCTGGGAACAGTGTGAGCAAATGGGTGGAAGAGAGGGAATGTGTCAGTATAAGGTGCTTGTTGGATGGAAGGGGAGCTAGGGTGAGAGAGGGTGACAGGGGGTGGCCAGAAAGCCCCCACCCATTCCCTTTTATTCACCTTATGTTTACAGAGCACCAACAGTGTTGCAGGCCCTGCTGGAGGCCCTCAGGCATAGCAGAGGAGATGACAGATGCGGTCCCTTCACTCGTGGTACTAACATTCCACTAGGGGAGACAACATTAAAGAAACTATATACTATAATGCCAGGTATTTCTAGGAGAAATTCAAGCAGGGTAAGAGAAAGGTGGGGTGCTCTTTTAACTGGTCAAAGAAGGCCTCTCCGGGGAGGTGACCTTGAAAAGAGAGCTTACAAGAAGGAAGGAATGGGAGAACATTTCAAGAGGGGGGAGCAAGTGCAAAGGCCCTGGGGCTAGAAGTTACCTGACAGGGGGTAGGAAGCCAGTGCAGAGTGGGTGAGGGGGAGAGACCCATAGGGACTGAGTGTTTAAGCCCCAGCCACAAATTCATATGTTAAAACCCTAATGGGGATGGTATATGGAGACAGATCCCTGGGGACATAATTAGGCCATGAGGGTAGAGCCCTCAGGATGGGATTAGTGCCTTTCTAAGAGATGCAAGAAAACGCGCCCCTTCTCTAGTGTATCTCAGGTGAGATATACCCTCATCGGCCAGGCAAGGACATAACGAGCAGACAGCCAGCTGCAAACCGGGAAGCAGGCTCTCACCAGACACCAGATCTGCCGGCACCTTGACCTCGGCCTTCCCAGCCTCCAGAACCATGAGAAACAAATACTTGTTGTTTAAGCCCCCTCGTCTGTAGCATTTTTGTTAAGAGCAGCCAGAAGAGACTAAGACAAGGGTGACGGAGAGGTGGTCCAGGAGGTTACACTCCAGACTGGTTACACAGACACTGCCGAGCCTGTGGCCCGAGAGCGAGTTGTGGCTTCTACTCTGAGTAGGTGGGAGCTAGAGCAGAGTGCTGAGCGGAGCAGGGACGAGAATGACAGGTGTGTAGACAGGACCCCTGGCCGAAAGGGGTGGCGACCTGGTACCAGGTTCTCACAAGGGGCCCCAAGAGGCCACATCACTTCTGCTGCCACCGCTGGACGGAGAACACAGCCCTGCCCAGAGGCTACTGTCAGGGAGGATGTGAGCAATTAGCTGTGTCTGCAAAACTCCCCACTTCCTGCCAGGGCACCTGTGGACCCCACTGGGCCCCGCCTGTCCCTGAGCTAGAACCGTCCTCAGGGACCCTCCAGCCCTGATAAGGTATGCCTAAGAAGCCCTCAACCACAGCCCTAGCAGGCAGCCCAGCGCCTAAGGCAATGGGGACCTCACCCCTACCTACCCACCCCATCCCCAGGAGCAAAGCCAGGGAAGAAAGCTCCATCATGTTAGAGTCCCCGGCCCCGTAGTGTGGGGGCTGGGCTGGCTGCCTCTAGCCTGGCCCCACAGACTCAGCTTCCCCTGCCCCAGGCAAATGTGCAGGGACCTGGGGCACTGAAGGGGCCCTAAGGCTGCCCATCCCTGGGCTGAGTGCTCCTGGAGGAACTAGAAGAGAGTCTTACCTTCAGGGTTACCTCTGGGGACAGAATGGACAGAGTTGGGATCCGTGTCCTCCTCTGGCCGAGAATGGAGCAGGACCGGCGGCTGCCTGGGCGCTTCCTGGGTAGGTGGGACCCAGGCTGCCTCACGAGGAGATGTCGTCAGGATGGTGTGGGTACTGGGCTTCGTCGTACCCTCGGGAGAGCTCGGTGTGGACTGCGTCGGGGGGACGCTGGCCGCGCTTGACATCAGAATGGGCCCAGCTCCCTCTTGCCCGGCACCGCGGGGAGTGACCTGGGCTTCCGGGATGAGGTTCTCTTCAGGCCCTGCCCTAGCCTCTGCCTTGTCCTCCTGGGCAGGGAGACCAGGCCCAGCTGGGCCTTCAGTGGGCTGGCCATCCAGCTCCCCGGGGCCACCTGCTGCTGGCTGCTCCCTGAAGGTCAGCTCCTCTGTCTGCTCCTGCCCTGCCCCGTGGCTGTCCTCCGTCACTCTCCTGGCTTTGGCTTGCACGGGGGCCGGAGGACCCAGGGCAGCAGCTGCCGTGGGCCTAGGGAGGGCGGCCGGCCAGGGGGTGGCCTGGATGGCGGAGGACGGCTGACTGCCACCTCCCAGAGCGGCTGGGCCCCCTGGGCCCGCCTGGAGCTCTCCCGCCAGGGCTGCTGCAGCTTCCGCCTCGGCCACCTCCTGGTCATAGCTGTAGGGGTCCTCGTAGTGCTTCTCGGGGTCACCCTCCTCAGCATCCGAGAAGTTCCCGGTGGCAGCGGCACCTCCATGGCAACCGGGGAGCTGGTAGCAGATGAGCTCACCCCCGCTGTCGGGACAGTGGCAGGCCCGGCAGGGCGGGAGGTGGACCGTGTGGCCAGCAGCATACTTGCGACCGCCGTGGATGCAGCCCACCTGGCCGCACTGCGGGCAACTGTCGGCCACCAGCACGGCCTCGATGCAGTTGGGGGGCAGCTCCGGGCACAGCATGAACTGGCAGCTGATCTTGCCACCACCAGGCGGACAGGTACACTCGGTGCTGCCGAAGTCCACGAAGTAGGACTGGCCGGCAGGCACCCGGCCACGCACAAAGCCCCCCTGCAGGCAGTCGTAGTACTGGTAGCCTTCACAGGCACAGCCCCGCTGCACACAGGTAGCACAGCAGGCGCCCGGCTCCAGGGCCTCCTCGATGCAGTTCTCCAGCGGCGGGCACTCAACACCCGTGCAGTCCTGCCTCGGGGCCGCCGTGCCGGCGCTCGGGCCCAGGGCCAAGGCCACGGCCAGGGCCAGCCAAGCTCCTGCGGGCTCCCAGAGCAGCGCCATGGTCCCACGGCCAGTCCAGATGCTGCCTCAGGATGAACTGCGTCCTCTCCTGCGAGGCCCTGGGGGGAGCAGAAGGAACACCCGTCAGCACACAGGTGGACGGAGCCTCGGCCACCTTCATGCAGGCGTGTGTGCCCCTGGAACATGGCACACCCACGCACACGCTCCCGGTCGCGACTGCTCAGACGCACAGATGGGGGCATCCACAGTCGCTCAGGTGCCACAGGTGCTGACGTCCCGTCGCCAACACGGCCCCAACTCAGGGCCGCTGACCCCCCCGCCCTCACCTGCCTTCTGACATATGCCTCCTGAGAGGGAGCCTCCTGCCCACAGTCACATACACACACACACACACACACACACACACACACACACACACACACGACCACCCAAAAGATTTCTGTTCTGCAGCCATCCACCCAGCGGCTCGGGCTGCCAGCCAGAGGATGTGGTCAGACGGACGCTGAGCAGCAACAAGCCCCCCCCAACCAGCCAGCCGAGCCACCCCACCCCGACTGCAGCCCTCAGACCCCAGGGCTCAGGAACACCCCCCAACAGACCTCCTTGGACTACAAGCTTAGCCACAGGAGAGGTTCCTGCCAATGTCCTCAGCTGCCTCAGCAAATGTCACCACCATTCCCAGAATTATCCCCGAAAATTCTGTCCTTCACACCACCCACCCCCACAAGACCTGTCCACTCGCCCCCAGAACAGCTCTCTACCCTCTGCCCTCTTCTCCTCATTTCCCTAGACCTCCCCCACCTCCAGCCTCACCTCCCATCTGCCCTAGGATATGCCCGTCACTCTCCCCGCCCTCCCCAACTCCACTCAGCCCTTTCTCTGCGAAGCCGTGTGACCTGAGAGCAGCTGACCCCAACACGCTGTGGCCCCAAGCCCTGTCGACGCTTCCCTGCTCCGGCAAGGGCAGATCTGCCATCCGGGTGGGAACCGCCCTGACCCTGCCCTCACTCCCAAACATGGGCTCCTTCTCCACCCACCGCAGCGACCTAAGCTATTGTTTGCAGTCACTTTGCTAAAACCGGCTGGCTTTCTAAAAACAGGAAGGGGAAGAAATACACAATAAAGTGACATCTCTAGTATTTTAAGTGTTTGTCATTGCAAACCTAAAAATATATAATAATAACTTCTTAGAAGTTTCTGATGGGAGGAGAGAGGAAGCAGAGAGCAGAGCCACCACTGTTTCTAGAAGACGCAGCCTCGTGCTGCCTGCCTCCTGGCTGCGCCCAGGCAGAGCGGGCGGGCGAGGCTGGAGTTCAAGGGTCAGGGGGACAGTGACAGCAACTCAGCAGCACCCAGCATGGCGGAACAAGAAGGTCTGCCTCTGCTGATCAGTCAACCAGAACTGGTGCTGGGTTATGGCTTCATAAGACGGCTTCATGGCCATTCTGCCCGTGCAGACACTCTGGTGTGGGGAGGCAGGTAATAAACCCACAGCAATTTGGCAGATTACTGAATGCCTGGCAGTAAGAAGCACAATGGAGAAATAAATGACAGAAAGCAAGGAAATGTGACAGGAAGTCACTGGGCTGTGGGAAAGCCTATTTTAACAGGGGTGGTCAGGCAAGGCTTTTCCAAGGAAGTGCCATTTCAGCTGAGGCATGAATCAAAGGAGATGGCCATGTGAATATCTCTGGTGGTAAAGGCATATCTGTATGTCAGCTGGCCAAATAGCAAGCGCAAAGGGCCCGAGGCAGGACCAGCAGGGGGGAGATGAGGAACAGCAGAGGGCCACCATAGCTTGGCAAATGAGCAAGGATGAGTGTGGGAACAACAGTCAGATCAAGCAGTGCTTCTGGAAGCCTTGGATTGGAGTCTGGAACCATGTGATGGGACTCTTTACTTAAAGGAATTCACCTGGCTGCTGTGTTGAGAACAGGGGAGCTAGACAGGAGCAGGGAGACCAGGGAGAGGGCACGAGATAGCCAGGGTGGTAAGGGAGGGGAAGCAGGAGAGGATGATGGAAAGGGGAATTACTGAGAAGGTAGAACTGACAAGATTTGCTGATGGACTGGATGGGGTGTGACAGGAGAGGAGTCTGGGATGAGCCAAGGTTTTGGTCTGAGCCCCTGGAAGGATGGAGCTGTGGCTTCCTGAGGCAGAGAAAGCTGTCAAAGGAGGGCCTGGTGGGGGGGATGCAGCCCAGTTTGAGCCATGCCAAGTTTGAGAAGCCCAAGGAAAGCCCAAAAGATGGCAAAGACACCGACAGACATCCCCACCCCGACCCGAGCTGAGAAGCCATCTCAGAAGGCGGGTGGCTCCGTAACGTGAGACTAGGAATGGGCCATGGGAAGACCCGGGGCCTGTGATCCCCACCGACCAGGGGCATGGCCCTCTACCTGGAGATGGTGGGGCACAAAGGCCCCAAAGCAGCCCTTGAGTCCACTGTCAACAGTGTCATTTAAGGAAGGAAATCTTCGCAGACCAAGACTAAAACCCTCTTCCCACCTCTACCCCAATCACACAAACAACACATCCCCCAGGGGCAAACATTCCCACCACCGGCTGGCAGGCTTCTCCCAGACCTTCTCCCAGAGGAACTTTGGTCCCAGCCAGCCCTGCCACACTCCACCTACCCCACCTCACTTTCTCCCATGAGCTGGTCCCCTAGTTCCTCTCGGCCCCCTGGGTGCCCTGGCCCTTGATCCCCCCAAGCGTCACATTCTGCCCACACCTAGGTGATTCCAGATCTTGGGTTCACCCATCACTCCCACCCCAGGCCCAGGGGAACCATAAAGAACATCAGGCCCTGACTTTGTGTTCTCATTTGCTGTGCAACCCTGAGCAAGGCCCTCGCCCTCTCTGAGCCATTTGTATATAGTGAAGAGGCTCCATCACACCTTAGGTCACAGCAGGGGGCCCACAGGTGCTGGTTAGCCGAAAGTGTGTTTTGTTTGTCCCACACAGTGGGTTTTCGGTTTTAAATTAGTTACTAGCATTTACAAATTAGAAATGTTCATGTGAAAATTCAGGTGGGAAGGGAAGGGGCGGGGAGGGAAGGGACGGGCAGGAAATCCAGGTTTCTGACTCTTCCTGAAAACCACCAAGCCCTGGCCACCCTCAGATGTCACACAGGGTATGAGCTCCTATAGTCTCCGTGGCCTCATCACTCACATACATGTGGTTGGGTGTGCTTGAATTCAAGGTCCCCCAAGGTCTGCCCCTAAACTGGAAACCTCACGGTCATTCTATGATCTCCAGCTGAGAGAATGGAAGCCTGGGGCCCTCTACACACTGCTCAGAGCCTCCTGGTGCCGTCTGAAGGTTGCGTGCCCACCTTTGAGAAGGGTCCACAGGTGAAAAGCTTTTCTCCGTTCAAGGATGGACCAAGCTGCTAGGGGAAGGGGTGAGCCCCCTGTCCCTGGAGATAGGCAAGCAGGGCTGGAAACACACAGGTGAGAAGTAGGAGGCCACAATCTCCACACTGCTGGTTCTCACATTCAAACATGTCTCTCCTGGAGACTCCAGCTGCTGTTTTCCCACGGCCCCCACAGCAAGTGGCCCCCTTAATGTCTGGCTTCTGCCGACACCCCCTCCCTCCAATCTAAAAAGAAGAGCCACGAGAGGAGGGGCTGAGAAAGGGAGCCTGACCTCCCTGCAGGGGGGAGCCCCAGCAGCCAGACTGTGGTCACAAACAAAGAGCCTAGAGCCAGGCTGCCCAGTGCCTGCAGGCTGGGTCACACACTCCCAAGGTGGGAACTTATTAAGGGCCAGGGAAATGCAAAGCAAAACTCACAGATCAGACTGGCAAAGCTGGCAAGTGTTTGCACATTAGTAACAAGAAAATCGTTATTATTATAATGCTAGTTGGCCTAAGTGACCACTGGAGCAGACACCCTGGAGAGTGACCTACATGCCATCAGGCCCACGTGGGCACGCACTGCGGTCTTGCAGTGTTCTGCCGCCAGCAAACCATCTAAAGAAATCTGCAGCAGGTCCACAGGCCCACGGTCGTCACCGGGTATTCATCCCGTGGTTGGTGGGGATACCACAGCAGGTGCGGGCCACTGTGCCAGTTACCTGTCCCTAGATCCACTCCCCTACCCTTATCCACCCTGCTCTGCACCTGGGAGGCTGACCTCTTCAGACTGGAGGTTCCTGCATCCTTCAACAGCAGCCAGAGGGAAGGAGAGAGAGAGCGGGGAATCTATTCCCCATCTCCATCCCTTCTTCCCTCCAGGGCAGGGGTTTGGTCACAACTCCAGTTGGGTGACCCTGCTGGGTTCTGAGAGCTGCCTCTCCCCTACCCCTGCAGGCCCTGGGGCTCCAAGGACTCCCCACCCACAGCCATGACTCCAAGAACTGCCCCAACCCTGCCCACACCTCTGTTCTAGGTCTCCTCATTAACCACTCCTCTGGTAAACCGTGTGAGCCCCACCCCCACCCCGTTTCCGGCTAGGACCCTGACAGACACACACCCACAAAGACCCTACAGAACTCTAAGTCAATGATTTGGTGTGCATAGAGCAACAAGGATGGACCTTAAAAACAGAACACTAAATGGAAAAGGTAAGAAAAAGCACAAGCCAGCCCGACACCGTTCATGCGGAGTAAAAATACACCCGCCCAAGGTAAAATACACCATTTGCAAAACGCAGGCAAACAGAAACGCACTGAGCAGAACTGGATGTCTGCCATAGTGGGGGAAATGGAATGGCGTGGGGAGCAAAGATAATGGGAATAAACCAACCAATAAAATAAAAGCGGGACCCTGCAGAGACCAAGATAATAGTGTGTTATTATTGAGGAGTATAATTAACTTAACTATTAGTGCCTGAGGTCTAGCTGAATAAACAAAAAGAATCCCACGTCCTAACTGGGCCCGCTCTACAAGCAGGAACCCCACCAGCCTCAGGGAGGGTTCAGTGGGGGGGTCCTTCCTGCACCCAGCTCCAGGGTGGGGCATAGTCCCATGACCACACTCAGCCAAATCCACAAAGCTTATCCCCTCTCCACTGTGACTGGTTGAGGGATGGGCCTGGGAACACCAATGAGACTCAGAACCCCAACTCCTCCCATAGGGGAATGGCAGTGGGGATGCAGGGCCGCCTGGATGAGGCCCGGCAGCTTCCACCTGGGTCTCTGAGGGCACTGGGCCACCAGGGAAGAGGTGTGACCACCCTGCCAGCGAGACCACATGAGCCCAAGATCCATCCCCCCTGGTCACAGCACTGGGCGTGTGAGTCCACTCTGGATGCTCCCCATCAGCCCAGAGGCCAGGTGAACACCACTAATGTCCCCAACTGATGCCATGTGGAGCTGAATAAAGGGCCAAGGCAGCCTGAATTCCTGAGCAAATTCCATGCTGCTGTTGTTGTTGCTTTCCTCTGCCAAGGGTCGGGGTCGCTGGTGATGCAGGGACAGGTAACCAGAACGACTGGGATCTAAGCAATGAAAAGCAGATGATCCAGAGGGGGGACACCCCACGGGACAAATGCCCCCTGCCTGTTCGGCACATAGGAAAAGCAGAGAGAGGAAACAGACCTGAGATAGAGCAGCCCAATTTGTGTGGGGTCCTGATCGGCCCCAGGTGTGAACTAACCACATGAGAAAGACATTCAGCTACTTGAGGGGTTGCAAGGACAGAGTAAGGAGCAGCCCATCATTCTGTGAGGTGTGATGGCTGGCACACGCTGGCATTTTTTAAAGATGAATACTTCACCTTTTTTATTAATACTTAATTTGGTCATTGTGTCTGTAATGTGCCCTAATATATTTCAGCATGAACAAAGGTCAAAAGCAAAATGGCAAAATGTTCACAACCGTGAGATCTAGGTGATGGGTGTCTGGTGTCCTTTCGGGTCTCTTCTGTTTCCGTTTGCCACTCTCTACAACGAAGAGCCACAGTGGATGTGTAGGGGGGACTGAAGGCCAGGAAGCCACCGACACTCACATCCGGGAGTGTGTCCCGCTCAGGAGGGGTGACTCTTTGACTCCCTGAACTGGAGATCCCAGAGCGGCCTCCAGGCAGGACCAGCGGGGGGTGGGGGGGTCGCAGTCACGGTCTGGGCTGCCACAGCTTCCGTCTTTGTTGATCAGACACCTGCTGTGGGTGGGGCCAGTGGGCATTCTGATGTAGCCTGGGTCAGGTTCTCATGGGTGGGGGTGGGTGCACACTCAGGAAGGATCCCTTCCCAGGGAGCATCCCCCAAGATAGGTGGCTAAGCGCACTGTGTGGAGACATGCCTGCTCTCTCACCACCCCTCGCAGGGTTCCAGGGGCTGGCAGCATCAGGAAGGGAAGTCCCTGGCACAGCGGAGTCAGAGGTGCCCTGGGTGCTCGTCAAACCTCAGCTACCCTCCCTCGCTCTGTCTGCAAGCTCCTCTCTCTGCTGCCCTCACTGCTGCTGCTCCCAAACTCAAACACACATCTCTGCAGCACCTCCTACAGCTCCCATCCACAGCAGGCCCAGATGAGAATGGTCTGGGCTGGCCAGGCCACCCTGGTGTCCCCCAGATGGCCCTGGGAGACACCGATTCATCGCCAGGGCCGTTATCAAAAGCGGGGTCTGGCTCTATACAGCGTCAAATCACAAGATAAGGAAATGCTTCCTTTCGCCCGTTCTCTGATTCTTCTGGTCTCGACAAGAGCAGGCTTGCCAAAGCCAGCAAATAAAAGCATGAGACATGCAGTCACAGTGGAACTTCAGATAAGCAACGCGTAATTGTTTAGCACAAGTATGTCTTGTCTATCTTATTCATCGTCTATCTGAAATTCCAATTTAACTGGGCATCCCACATTTTTACCAGGAAACCCCAGACAGAAAGAAAAGCCCAGGTTGGTGCTGGTATGGCTTCAAAACTTTTTAAATATTTACAGGGGGTTCTCTCTTTTTACACAAGAGACAGCTATATGAAAACAATGGGACTTTCAAGCACCTGGGGATGACAGAAGGGAAATAAACACACAAGACACTTGTAGACTCACCAGTTACAAACATGAGTCATCAGGACCACCTGGCCCTGCTCCTTCCAGAAGCCCGGCCCACACAGCTGCCCCCTGCGCCCCCCCCCCCCCTGCCCCCCACAAGTCCAGCCAGAGAGGGTCACAAACCAGCCGTCTGCTCACCGTCCACGTTCGGGGGCCCATGTGTGCTTTTGAAATTAGTTGCTGATGTTATAACATTTCAGTGTCATTAATGTATAATGAACTTAATGATAACATTTAAAACCAGAACACTTTGGGGGAACCTGGGTGGCTCGGTTGGTTGAGCGTCTGACTCTTGGTTTCAGCTCAGGTCACGATCTCACAGTTGCAAGATTGAGCCCCACGTCAGGCTCTACACTGAGCGTGGAGCCTGCTTGGGATTCTCTGTCTGTCTGTCTGTCTCTCTCAAAATAAATAGATAAACATTTAAAAAAAAAAAAATAAGACTTTGCACTGAAACTAGACCCCCAACTTTTCCAAGAAAACCAGAAGGTAGGACCTGACAGCAGGGTGTCTCTGGTCCACGGCAGGTCCACAGTCATTCCCCGTTGGCATCAGTGGATTCCCTGGTTCCTCTCTATCCCCTCGGACCCTCCTGGGCCTCGGGCTTCTCTTGTCCACACCCAAAGGATGGAGGCCCAGAGGAGGTGGGAATTCCTGCTCCCTCCTGCCCGGGGTCACCTCCTGAAAGTCCTGGTCTCCTGGGTTAGGACCCACCTCTTCTCTAAGTGGCAGACAGTGGGGATTTTGCCCCTTGCAAGGATCCCCCTACTGTCCAGATGGTGTAGTAGGCCACAGTATGTCAATCCTAGCAGATTCTGACAGCATCTCAGTCGTACAAGATATACAACCACAGCGGGGAATGTGGGAGTTACAAGCTGTCTTTCACGGAGACCCCCAGAAGCAGAGCCTGACATGGGTTCTCATGCATGTGACTGAGTGGGGGACAACTCTTGGAAGAAAGGGAAGGGACAGAGGGGACAACACTGGGCAAAGATGTGCTACTGGCTAGAGTCAGGCACCAGCCTGGTCCCTGGGGAGCCTTGTAGTGCGACTGGCTCCCCAGGGCTCATCCCACTCAGGGACCTCAGTCAGTCACTGGCCAAGGGCCACGGTAGGTCGAAGGGGGAAGGATAACTTGCCGGGCATGCAGTGGGAGGCAAGACCTGTGGGCCAAGGATGAGGATCTGGAGAAGGATGCAGGTGGGAGCCACTAGCAGCCAATACCTGGGGCAGCTGGGGGATGAGTGTGCCCCCAGGTGACAGGGACCAGACAGGGCACCAGCAATGGCCACAGCGTCTCACACACACACACACACGCACACACACACACACACACATGCACACACACCAGGCAGAGGCAGATAAAATAGTACAGTCCTACAAAGTGTCCCAACACCTACTTTTAATTTAGAATTCAGTCTGAGATCACCCCAAGCTCAGAAAGGTGAGAAATAATGTACTGAAACATCATTTGCATACCCACGTTCATTGCAGAATTATTCACAACAGCCGAACGGGAGAAGCAGGCCAGGTGTCCATCAACCGATGAGTGGATAAATAAAATATAGTCTCTATATACAATGGAATACTACTTGGCCTTAAAAAGGAAGTTTTGACACAAGTCACAACACGGATGAACATTGCACTAAGTGAAATAAGCAGGCACGACAGGATAAATACTGTATGATCCCACTTATATGAGGTCCCTGGTGTCATCAAGCTCACAGAGACTTAAAGTAGAATGGTGGCTGTCAGGAGCTGGGGATGGGGGAGGTGGGGAACTGTCCAACGGGGACAGAGTTTCAGTTTGAGAGACACAAGTCCAGGAGATGTGATGTTTGCACAGCAGCGTGGATGTACTTAATGCCACCAAACTGCACAGTTAAAAATGGCTAAGATGGTCCATTTTATGGTATGTGTATTTTACTACAGTAAGAAGCAAAAACGCACGCACTGTGGGGCCAGAAGTGAGTTATTAGAGAGCACAGAAAGGCAAAGAAAGAAGGATTGCACTGAAGGCCCAACAGGAAACCAGGGCTGTTCCTGAGACCTCCCCTTGATAGTAAGCTTCCTGGCAGCCAAGGCCAGAAGGGAAATCAAAGGATGATCCAATGCTCCTTGTCTGATCAGAGGAAGTCATCTAGTTCATCGAGAAAAATAAACTTGTTCTTGGCACAAAATATTAGCGGGGATTTTAGCTGCTGGCTAGGTTCATATTCAACGATCACTTCCTCAGTGCCAACACAATGCCAAACCCTGGCCCCAGAGTTTCCAGGGAAGGTCAGATCACCAGTAAAAGTGGCATGGGGGTTTGAACCCAGGTCTGTCCAGCTAAGGGAATACAGCCAGAGTCCTTTAGCTTGTAGATATTTATCACACACTTGCTACCTCCCAGCTCCTATTATAGGTACTGGGATGTGGCAGAAAACAAAACCAGCAAATGGGGCCAATGTCCTGGTGGAGGGAAAAGACAAGGAACAAATAAATAAGAAGATAATACGGGCATTGTTTAGAACAGGGACCGGGACCCTTCTTTGGCAAGAGTGGTCAGAGTAACCACATGTGAGAGGCGACATCTCAGCTGAGACTTGCCTGGCAAAAATGTGGTGGCCATGCAAAGATCTGGGAAATGGCATCTCAGCAGAGGTAACAGTATGTGCAAAGGCCTTGAGGCAGGAACCAGCCTGACACACTGTGGCTGATATGCAAGGAACAAAGAAGAGAGCAGGATATGGCGAGGTGAGCAGCAAGAGGAGAAAAGGTGGAGGAAGCGGTGTGAAACTGAAAAAAGAGAGAAGCTCTGAAGAGGAGGTCCACCAGTCCCCCAGGTGCAGTGCCCCCCAGAGAACTCAGCGAAGCATCTAGTGCATTTAGCAGACACTGTTCCAACAGGGTGGTGGGGACCAGCACTGCGTCCAGCACACTGAGAATTCAAGAGGGAACTGCAGACATCCTTTTCAAGGAGCCTGAGGAAGATTCCAGTCTATAAGGTCCAAAACCAGGTCAAATCTGAACAACATCATACAGGGAATGCAAATATAGGAGGCGGAACTGAAAAGCCAAGCTAGAATGGTCACCATAAAAGTCTGGTGGGGGGGGTACCTGGTCAGGGGAGGGAGACAGGGAAGGGCTAGAGGAGCTCCTGGGGGTGGGCGGGGGTCCTCTCGATTCACCCAGGTAGTGGTTACACGAGGGTTTGTTCAAAGGTATGCTGACTTTTATGTACTTTCTTTGTATGTGTGCTTTTTTACAATAAAAGAGTTTTTTTAAAGAAAAGAAAAAAGGGCCAATTATAGTAGCCCAGGAAAAGAAAACAAGAGTGAGAGAGGGTGTTGGCAGAGACATGGGAAGGAGGGGAGGGGGGGGTGTGAAAAACAGTCACAAATTACCAAAAGAAAAGTGATCACGTTTGGCTTCCGTCTTTGCAGTCTTATTTTCCTTCATTTCCTTGTGGGCGAAAGTCTTTATAATTGCTGGCGTCCTTTGCAAGAAGACAGGGCTGGCCGTGAGGAGAAGGGTTACAGGGCCAAGGGTTTGTCCGGGAGGTGGGGGTCTGGGAGAGCCTCAGCGGGAGTGTGCCAGCGGACAGCCAGGCAAGGCTGAAGGCACAGGTCAGTGGCCTGAAATCCCCAAGGAGGTGGGAGGAGCTGGGGACAGCGTGCAGGGGGACACCGCATCTCTGAGCTGGGTGCAGAGTGCTGAGGAACATCAGGGCCCCGGGGGGGCCATAGAGAGGGGCAGGGAGCCTTGTGTCCTCACATGCTCACTGGCCCTTGGGGATGGCCAAAGGGGTGAGCTCATGAAAACACTGTGAAAAATCATCCTTCAAATAGAACAGCCAGGGTAGTTTCCCCTCCCTACCCTCTCCTCCCTTTAAAAAAAAGAAAAAAAAGAAAAAAAAAGGAAATGAATAAAAAGCTCCTTACAGGCTGAGCGAGAGCTGACCCTGTGTATATAATCACTAATCTCATTACCAACATAAGCAGGTGAAAAATTACAAAGATGAATGTCCATGACTTATAATCAACCTTTGAGGAAAGAAAATGTTGCTTTTGGCACCGGGAGGGAGCTGCTATTTTCCTTCCCCACAAGTCACAACTCTGGAAAGAGGAAATGCTCCCAGAGAGGAGCGATGAGAAATGGGCCTGCCCACAGCCACGCTGAGCTCACTGCTCTCCCCACCTGGCGTCCAACGCCCTCCACCCGGCCCCAGACGGATGGGCAGTGTCACACCCTTGACCTCTCCCTCTCTCCGGGAGATCCAGGCATCTTCCACCCAGCCCGCCCTGTCCCACCCTCAGGAGGCTTTTCGTCAGATCTCACACCCCTGCTCAACATCCTGAATGGTTCCCTTGGAGAACCCAGGAAAAGCTATGCATAATACACCACCCTCCACCAATGAAAGGGAAAATGTGAGCAAAGCTTGGTAGTGGACAGGGGGTGGTTTCTGACCATCCCATTGTATATTTACCTGCCTTCCAAGAGCAGCCTGGGGGCTTCATTCTGGCATCCACCCCCCCCCAGCCCCCCCCGTCCCTCACTATCAGGGTTTCCTATTCCTGTCACGACATGCGGAATTCAGACCCGGACACCAGGCCGGCACGAGCCCAAGAGACCCAATACAGGTGAGATTTGGGGCAAGTGGTCTCTCTCTTTCCCACTGGACTGGACATGAAGTGATTTAGTGTCCAGGATCCTTGAAGCCATCTCATCCTCAGGTGGAGGATGGCACCAACACCCAAACAAGAAAAACGCAAGAGGTGGGGAAAACAGAAACAGTGATAGCTGTGGAGAACCTGGACCCAGCCACGCCTAATTGAAAAACTGACAGGAACCCAGCGTGTTAAACTAACCGGGACCAGGTTTTCTGTCACTTGCAATTGAGAGTCTTAACAGAAAAACGGGAAAATACCAAAAACTGCTGTGTATCATTTTAGGCGTCTCACAGACCCCTGGTTGAAGACCCCTGGCCCAGGAATAAAGTGAAAACCCCTAAGGGTGGCATTCAAAGTCCATCACCATCCAGCCCCACCTATCTTCCAAGCCCATTTCCCTCTGCTGTCTTCCATTCACCCAATTCTTGATAAACTGGAAACTCTGGTTCCCAACCCCTCATCTTTGCTTATATTGCTGCCCCAGACCAGGGTGCCCTCTGTTATGAATCTCTGAAGACTAAAATCCCAGCTCCTACTTTAAGGCTAAGCCTTGTAGATAGATGGACAAGTGGATGGCTGGCTGGCTGGGTGGGTAGGTGGATGGGTGGATGGGTGGATGGGTGGATGGATGGATGGATGGATAGATGTGTGGGTGGATGGATGGGTGGATGGGTGGGTGGATGGGTGGATGGGTGGTGAGTGGCTGATGAGTGGGTAGCAGGTGGAAGATGGATGGATAAGAAGGTGGATTAGTGGGTGGGTAAGTGAAATGGTACGTAGATAGAGTTGATGAAGAGATGGGTGGGTGAACAGACCGATGGTGGACAGATCATAGATACATGGGTGGGTGAATGGATGGCACACAGAGGACAGACGGAGGGGAAGGTGGGTTAATGGGTGGGTGTATCAGCATGGGAATGAATGGCTGAGGCACAACTCAATGACCAGGCAGGCAATGGATCAGTAGACAAGTGGAGGCATGAATGGTAGGTGGGTACACAGGTGGTCGGGCAGCAGACAGGTAAGTTCTCCCGATGCTCAATCAGTGCTCTTCCCAGACCCCCCAGAAAACCCTAGAACAAGGCCAAAGGCTCTCCTATAGGCCAGCATCTCAGACAATTCTTGGCCACGGTGAATAGCTCGGAAGCATAGGCCTCAGCGTCGCATTGGCCTACATTCACAGCCTAGCTGAGCAGATTCCCACTGTGTGACCACAGACCAGAAGCTGAGCCTCATTTTCCCCATCTGTTAAATGAGAAGCATCATGCTCTCCCTACAGGGTGCTGTGTGCTAAAATAAAGAATTATGTGCAGAGTCTAGCCCTAGGCATGGCATAGTCAGAGCTGACAATAATTTCCATCCTATTAAAATAAAATTGTTCCAGGGCCTAGAAAAAGAAAAGGGGTGGCCTTCTCTCATTTTGTAAGACTAGGAAAATCCTGATACCAAAACCAGACGTGGATACTATAAGAAGAGAGAAGTATAGGCCAGTTTCACTTATGAATCTAGCTGCCAAGTCCTAAATAAAATACCAGAAAATTGAATCCAGCAGCATATTATGGGGATAATAATATATTGTGCCCAAACAGCGTTACCTCAGGAATGCAAGGGTAGTTCAATATTAAAAAATCAATGCAGTTCAATAAAAGAAAAATCCTAAAGGATCATCTCACTAGATGCTGGGGAAAAAAATTCAGTAAAATTTGACATTTTGCGATTAAAAGCTCTGAGACTAGTCAGCTCCTTCTGGTAAAAAGGACCACCTGCCAGGCTCCTATGGAAATGGATTCACCCATCCCCCACTCCCAGAAAATAAACTGGCCTTGGGGGAATGTAATGCTTTTCCCAAAGGAACACAGAGGTGGGATTTTAGGCACTGTGGCAGGCCAGTGGGAGAGAATACAGGAGGATGTGTGCATGCGTACGTATGCACACACACACACACACACACACACCTCACACATGTTGGGCCATCCTCCCCTTCTCCAGCCCCAGGTAGTGGGTCACTGCTCCCCAAGGCTCCTGACCATTCCCTTCTCCTTACCTTTGCCCCTTCCCCTTGGCCCAGACCACGCTGTCTCTTCAACACCCCAGGGACTTGCTTCCTGCTCCCTGCCACATCCCTGGCCCCCCACCTTGTTCAGAGCTCCAACAGAGCCCATCCGGTCCTACGTCACTTCTCTAGCCCCAGTGTAGACAGCCCTGCTGACATCACCACACGCTGTCCTGGACAGGCTCATTCTGCCATCAACCGCATTTCAGAGATCCTATCCCCCACCTAACCAGATGGAATGCCAAGACTGGAAGATTCCTTACCCATACTTAGGAGCTGACATCTTACACTGATATGCCCACCTTCTGGTCTCCCCAACTGGACTGTGATTCTGAGGCAGGAATCCTGCCCTCCTGCTCAGCCTTGACCCAGGGTCTAGGCCACAGCAGGTGCTCAAAAGGCTTTGGGTGGGTGGGTAGATTAATTAGTGTGTATGGCCCCAGAAAAGGACTGACAGAAGACACAGGATGACTTATAAACGTGAGTGTTCTCAACACTCATCCCAGAAGGGTCTTTTTTTTTTTTTTTTTTAGTGTTTATTTATTTTAGAGAGAGAGAGAGGGAGAGAAGGAGTGGATGAATCAGGGAGGGGCAGAGAGAGAGGGAGACACAGAATATGAAGCAGGCTGCAGGCTCTGAGCTGTCAGCACAGAGCCTGACAGGGGGCTCGAACTCACCATCCGTGAGATCATGACCTGAGCCGAAGTCGGACACTCAACTCACTAAGCCACCCAGGCGCTCCCCCTCAAGAAGGGTTTTCGAAATTGGCAAAAACTTGCCTGAGGTCACCTGGAGAGTCACAGCCCAAGCTGGGAGCCCCACACCATAACCGCAGGTGCGCACCCACCCTTTATACAGAAGTCCTTTTCTCATGTGTGCTCTTTGAGCCTCATGACTCCATGAAAGGCAGGGGTGGAGTGTAAAGGGACAGGCAGAAAGAGATGAGACAGAAAGGCAGACAGAGAGCAGCAAAGACCAAAAGCCAAGCAGACACACAGACAAGACACAGACAGACAGGAGGAGGAGATGATGGAGACAAGCAGGCAGGGCCGGCCCACAGCAGCCCCAGGCTCCCTTGGCTGCCGCGGCATCTGGAAGGAGGCACCAGCCGGCGAAACTCTGTGACTCCCTCCGGCCTTTGCTGTGCCCAGCGCCCCTATTTATTCGCACGGCCCCGAAATTCAGGAATTTCTCAGGGCTGCCAGTGGGGCGGCAGTGTGCAGCAAATGGTGGGTTCTGGCCCAGGCTGTGACATAACCGTTGGGCCCCCTGGTGCCATCAGCCGCCCCGCCACAGCACAGACAGACAGCAAGCAGGACTGAGCTCTGGACTCGCCCAGGCTGCTGGGCCACTCCAGTGTGTGATCCTCTGAGAAGCCATCTGCACATGGGCCCAATCAAAGCAGCCTCTCAGCAACACGGGCAGTAGGGGATGGGGGGTAGGGAAGGGACTCAAGGAGATGACGTAGAGACCCTAGCACTGTGCCTGGCAAACAACAGGCACTCAATACATGCTCAATATTTTTAAAAATTACTGTTCCCAGCTACTCTAAATCTGTCACACCTCCTCAAATCTGCCCGTTTCCTCGGTTCCCTCTGCCAGGCACATCCTTCTTCCTCTTAGCAAACTCCTATTCATCCCATCCCCTTACCATCCCCTCCTCTGAGAAAGCTTTCCTCAGAGTTCACAGATGCTTCTTTTGACCCCCCTGCACTCTCTACATGGAGTGCCTGAATCTTCACAGGGTTCACGGACAAGAAGGATCTTCACAGGGTTCACGGATGTCAACAAGAGGGTTAGACCAAACCCTCGGAGAGTAACGGACTCTGCCCACATCCTCACCACGGGGTGAGTGTGGTTGGGTTGGAGGCCAAGACCCCACAGCCCCCACCCCCTCTCTCAACTCCCTATTTAATGAAGGTCTAGCCCACATGGGCCCCTCAAGTAAGATAGGAATGGGGAAAGAAAGTGTAGGCCATTTATACAGAGCAATCCAGTGATGCTGTGGGGATTCTGGCCCTTTTCTCCTGGCAAGAGAACCCCAATTCCCCTCTGGGGAGCCGTCCTCTCTCGGGCTACATGGACCACATGATCCCAGAGCTGCCAGGCCACCTGACTGCCACATGGCCGAGCCTGCCTGAGAATAACACAGCATGGAGGATGGAGACACAGTCCTAAGGGCATCTTTAGAGCCCCTGGATACAGCCAAGCCTGAAACTACACCCTGTACTTTTCATTCCATGACTTTTCTTTTTTAAGTTTATTTATTTTGGGAGACAGCAAGCATAATAAGCATGGGAGAGGCAGAGAGAGAGAGAAAGAGAGAAAATCAGAAGCAGGCCCCACACTGTCAGCATGGAACCCAACCTGGAGCTCAATCTCATAAACTGTGAGATCACGACCTGAGCTGAAATCAAGAATCAGACGCTTAACTGACTGAGCCACCCAGGTGTCCCCATTCCATGACTTTTTTGTTTATGTGATACTTTCTCTCACCTACGATCAAAATAATCCTGACACTTATGATGAGAAAGTCAGACTAGCAACCGTGTTGTCTGCTGCTGACATGACTCCAAGAATGTTTGTTTCTGGAATTAGTAAACTTGGTCCCTGCCATAGGCCCCTCTGGCACTGGCAGTCTGCTCCACTCAGGGCCAGTTCTCAGGGACCGTCTGGAGACAGCCCAGAGAGCCATGTCAATATCACGACCCCACTGCTGGCCACAGCCCATTGGCCAGGGGTGGAAGTTTCGCCCAAGCTAGGCCAATCAGGGCTCTTCCCTGGGACTCTGAACTGGAACTAAAGGAACATACGGACCATCCGGTGGAAGAGACTGTGAGCCAGGAGGCCTCCAAGCTGAGGGCAGGCACGTTTCAGTCAACTGGAGAGAATCAACCAGGTGCACAGAGAAAAGCAGAGACAAAACAAAGTTGGGGTGTCAGGCAGGCTTGGCGGCATCGGGGTCCCTAGCTGCAGCCTTCTGGGGCCAGTAGGTCCCTAGTCTTTCCTGACGATGCAGCGGAGCCCTCTGCTCCTCCTGAGAGGCCTCAAGCGAACTCCACATGGAGGAGAAATCCCTCACCCCACAACACATAGGCCCCCTCGGAAGCCGGGAACAGGGGAAACCATCCTGAGGGACAGAGCCCAGGGCGTGGCGGGGCCACCGTGCCTTACGCTCAGGCCCTACCATCCCTGTGAGACCCCCGAGGTCTGGAACCGAGGGAGGGTCACTGCTCCCAGCCCATGCACAGGAAGCCAGAGCCATTCCAAGGGAGCACACCTGGGTCAGGCATGTCTTGCCTTGGGGTCACAGTGGGACATTTCAGGCACAGGCAACTGACGTCACCATACCCTCTCCACGGCCAGCACTCCAGTAAACTAGTCTGTCTCCCTCGTCAGGGGGTAAGGTCAGCCACTCCGTTCAAGAAAACAAGTTGCAGGGGTGAGGGGAGTAGGGCAGGACTTTCCCTCACGCCAGGGCACGTGGCTAACTAAGGGCTCACCGGCCATTACTGTGCGTGTTACTGGCATTACCCATGAGAAGGAACGTTAATGGCATCCGCTCACTGCACTTCACAGCCTGCGAGGCACTTTGCTGCCTAGGCAGGCCTAAATTCCCCATGTCACCCAAAGACTGGGCCCAGCTTCACCTCACCAGGTACCATCAACCTCTTTTCTCAGCGCTGGAGCCCTGGCCCTAAGGCCCCAGCCCCTTACCCCCTTGGCATGGACCCTGGGCCACCCAACGCCTCAGGGAAGGCTCCCCGCCCCCCTGGCCTGAGAACCAGGGACTTGGTCTCAGAGAAGACATCCCTGCTGGAGGGACTGCAGCCTCCTCTCACGGCCCTGCTCAGCAGGAAACATGCCAACAAGCGCCCAGAAAGTGGGAGGGGGGTCCCCAGCAGACGGGAGGTGCGGCATGACCAGCTAGAGGGGTCTGTCCAAGTGGGGCTACAGAAGACCGTGCAGGGTGAGGTCAGATCTCAGGCACAAAGCAGGGGTCACAGAGGCCTGGGGACAGTAATTATCCCCCTCCTCATTCTCTTTCACAGAGAACATCTCCCTGACACTTGCCAACCTTCCTCTGTACCAAGAAAGGGCGGGTCCCACAGCCGCAGGCTGAGGCAGGGAACAGAAGCAGCTATAGGACCCAAAGTCCTGCTCAGAGGCTGTTACCTGCATTTTCATGGGTATTGCTGATTTAGGGCAAGTCTGATTTTTTTGTCTACTGTTGTGACAAAAGATCTCCTTTTAAATAAATTTAACAGGGGAAGGATTTTTAAAAAGATACTATGGGGCACCTGGGTGGCTCAGTCAGTTAAGCGTCTGACTTCAGCTCAGGCCATGATCTCACAGTTGATGGGCTTGAGCCCCTTCATCAGGCTCTGTGCTGACAGCTGAGCCTGGGGCCTGCTTCGGATTCTGTGTTTCCCTCTCTCTCTGCCCCTCCCCTGCTCACACCCTGCCTGTCTGTCTCTCTTTCTCAAAAATAAACATTTTTTTAAAAAATTAAAAATAAATAAAGAATAAAAATATACTATGTATAACATCAAGGCACAGGAGGTTGGGAAATACGGCAGAAAATGTGCTAGTATTATGCTAATTATCCCTTTATCAGAAGAGGGAAGCCGATACCCACTGGCTTTTTCCCCAAGAAAGGACACAAGGCCCCCTACGGGGCCTGCCTTCATCAGCCCCTGTAATCAGACAACAGCAGCCAGAGACCCTGGGGTGCCGATGGTCAGACAACACTTGAAGGAATCCGCTCTGAGGACATGCCAGGGGAGCAGATAAGGGACACTGAGATGCTCAGCCAGCACCAAACCACCACGAGGACAGCTAATCTCTCAGCTCCCGAGGACCAGGAAGGCTGATGAGGAAACCACAGTGAAGAGCTGTGGCCGTGTGTGTGTGTGTGTGTGTGTGTGTGTGCACGTGTGTATGCGCACATGCCTGCAGGGGGGTCAAGGAAGGTACAGTGTGTCTGTGCCTTTGAGGAGTTGGCACAGGTCAAGCTCACCCATGCCTTGACCCCTTGTGCTGCCCTGGTCCTCCGAGATCCTGTCCCACTGTGCCTGTCCCATGCATTCCCAGCCGGCTGTGCTCTCCTGCTCAGACTCCTTCCCTGGTCCCTAGGACTCAGGCTACAGACTCTTTGGGGGCTGGGGAGGTGTTCTCAGGGGTCCTAAGAGTTCTCTACCACAGTATTTTTAATGTTGTATTTTCATTATGAGGAGACAGGAGAAGAACAGAATTTTCTGGGTCACCTAGAACTCACTTAGGGACCGAAGACACAGCTGGGAATTCAGGGCCAGGATGGGAGACCCAGGCTGAGGAAAGAGCTCTGGGAGACTCATCAAGGCCTGGTGTGTCCTGGGGGCACCTGAGTGGCTCAGTCGGTTAAGTGTCTGACTCTTAAAATTTTTTTTAATGTTTATTTATTTTTGAGAGAGAGAGAGCCACAGAGTGAGAGTGGGGGAGGGACAGAGAGAGTGGGAGACACGGAATCCGAAGCAGGTTCCAGGCCCTGAGCTGTCAGCACAGAGCCTGACGCGGGGCTTGAACTCACAGACCTCAAGATCATGACCTGAGCCGAAGTTGGATGCTTAACCGACTGAGCCACCCAGGCGCCCCAAAGTGTCTGACTCTTGATTTCGGCTCAGGTCATGATCTCATGGTTCATGAGTTCAAACCCTGTGTTGGGCTCTGTGCTGAAAGCATGGAGCCTGCTTGGGATTCTCTCCCTCCCTCTCTCTCTCTCTGAAAAATAAATAAACATTAAAAAATAATAATAATAACTGATGTGTCCTGACCACAAGGCCAAGGGCTGGCCCCTACGCAGACCATGGCATCTCAGTGATCAGAATATAGAGACACAAGACAGGAGAATGGGGTCATGGCACTCAAAGAGCCTAGCTAGCACGCATCAGAGAAGCACTGTGTACCTACCAAGAGCCGTGCTTGGGGCTTTCCACATGTCCTGCAATCTGCACACTCAGGCTACTAGGCAGGCCATGACCACCAGGCCCACTTCACAGATGGAGAAGCTGAGGCTGGGAGATACGGCCCTCATTATCCAGGGTCATGGGACGTGTGCCAGCACCCTCC
This sequence comes from Panthera uncia, assembly GCF_023721935.1. NCBI lineage: Eukaryota > Metazoa > Chordata > Mammalia > Carnivora > Felidae > Panthera > Panthera uncia. The sequence goes on from NC_064816.1 coordinate 53,956,903, forward strand.
TTGCTTCCCTGGCCTGGCAAAGCCCTCACCCCACTGTCACTCCACACGTCAGGCCCTCTTCCCACATTTTAGGCCACTCCTGGGCATCAAACAGCAGAGCTGGGATGAGGAAACTGAAACCCTAGGAGGTGAGATTAAAGGCCCAGGAGGCCAGGGTCTGCCTGAAGGCAAGAAGCCTCCAGTGGCCGCGGCCACAGGCAGCCGTCCCACTCCCCAGGAGCAAGGGTGTGCACTGCCCCTGCCCCCCACCCTCTGGGCCCGGCCAAGTCTCCCAGCCCCGGGCAGGCAGGCGGCCCACTTCCTCACGAGCACTGTGACCCGGGTGGGGTCACTCTGGCCTACAACGCAGCATCCCCCCCACCAGAAAAGCTAGGCTCCCCACCCTCAAGGAAGGAAATAACCTTTCCCCAAACCAGCACTTTCTTTGCAACAATCTCCATATATGAGAAGACAGAGGCATTTTTGCAGTGTTTCCAAATTCCAGTAACCGTGAGGACAATGGTGCAAAATGACGCATGACCTGACCTGAGAGGGGCCCCGGGAAGGGACCCGACCGGAGCAGGAGAATGAGCAGTGCGTGCCAGCCGTGCCTGTAATGAAAGGGCAGCCCATCCGGAGCAGGACCCAGAGGCGGACAGACCTGGCTCCCGCTCAGTTCCTCCTCCCCACTTGCCGTGTGACTACAGGCAGGCATCCCCCTCTCTGAGCCTCAGTTTCCCTGTCCTGTCACTCTCACAGGACTTCCACCCACCATTTTACCCCCTCCGGTCCCACCCTCGTGCTTGGGCTGCCAGAGGGACCATCTAATGCTTTGGCCACGTCCGTCCTCTTCTAAGAAATGCCCCCAGGCTGCCCAGCTCCAGTTCACAGACCAGGATGTGAGGTGCTCCATTGTCGGAGTCTAGTCCACCAGTACACCCTTACTTCCCACCTGCCCTTCTCCAAGACACGCTGGGTTTTCTCCCGTCCTTGTCTCTCTCTCTCACCCTTTTACCTTCATATCACAGTGCCTGTATCACCTCCTCCAGGAAGCCCTCCCAGACCACTGCCAGACTCAGCTAGGTGCCTCTCTGGCTCTCATGACCTCTAGGCTGTCCTTCGGGACAGCCCTGACTGAAGCATGTCAGAACTGCCTGTGTGCATCCCTGGGGCCCTCGGGTTAGCATGGGAGGGACACCGAGCCACCCCACACCAGAGGCTACTGCAAGCACCCCAAAACCTTGGGCACACATCCCTGGCGTGATGTCCAGGGAGCCACTGACCAGGAACCTTGACTTCACAAGCCTTTCCCTGGCTGTTCAAAGCAATGCTCAGCCATGGTTCCTAACCCTCCCAGAGAATGACCACAATTCCACTACTCGCCATTGCCCCATAAGGCCCAGCTCTAGGCCCCAGTGGTCTTCCCCCAACAGCCCATTGGTGCGGAACTTTAAAATCTCAACATGGGTAACCTGGGTGGCTCAGTCGGTTAAGCGTATGACTTCAGCTCAGGTCATGATCTCACTACTCGTGAGTTCGAGCCCCGTGTCATGCTCTGTGCCGACAGCTCAGAGCCTGGAGCCCGCTTCAGATTCTGTGTCTCCCTCTCTCTCTGCCCCTGCCCCATGCTCTCTCTCTCAAAAACAAATAAACATTTAAAAAAATAATAATAAAAAGTTTTAAATCTCATTCAGAGCTCACCCCTCCCTGAACTGAATGTGTCACACCAAGAATAAAAATGAAAGCCCTCCTGTGGCCCCCAGACCTGGCCTACCAGTGGCTCTTCTTGAGCATGGGGGTCCTGATCTCCATCTGCTCCAGGTCATTTGTACCTGCTGTGACTACTCCACCCAAAGTGTCTGCTCCACTGCTTCCTCCGATGCTCTACCCCACCTCCCAGTCCTGGACCAGCTTTGCCATTTCTTCATTGCATGCACGGCCAGCACAGGACATCACAGTGAGCACCCGTAAGTCTCCTGTGTGTGTTTCCTGCCAGAACGTGCTCTGTGGGGGCAGAGGATGTTGTCTTGGGCACTTATTCCCAGCACTTAAACCAGAACCCAGTACCCAGTGGATGCCCAAGAAATATCTGCTGAATGAAGGAATGAGTGATCTCATTTTCTCCTTCTGTTAACCCTAACAGAGAGAGATATGACACCCATTTTACAGAGGAGGAAACTGAGGCTCAGTGGGGTAAGTCACTGGCCTGATGGGAGCACAGCCTGTGAGTGTCAGGACTGCGAATCTGAACCCTACAGGATGCCAAAGCAGGGGATTTCCTGCACCTGAGTGCCCCCGGTTCTGGACCTGTAGCCAGCCCGGGGTCGGGGGGCTGACTATGGAAACAGTCTCAGGACTGAACAGTCAATGCCATGGTGCCCACGCCAGGAAGAGCCAGCAGTCAAATCACCAGAAGGAAACACACCCACAGGAAAAGGGGGTAAGAAACAAGGAGAGAGAAAAAGGGTGGGATTTTTCTTTTGTCCATTGGCCAAACTTTGCAAAAAGTGACTCTGTTACCATCTAATTTGATCACAGTGGAAACTTTTGCATGTCATGCCAGGAAGAAGTCCGTCTGCTCAACAACAAGGTCAGTAAAGCAGGGAATTTAAAAACCATCCTCAAACACTCCCACTTAAAATTCACAAACCAACAGTCACCCACCAACTGCCCAACTGCTTTTTAATTTGATGTTTTGAGCAGGCAATCCAGTCACATGGTTCAAAAAGCAGAAAATATAAACAAGGCACAGCGTGGGAGGTGTCACCTAACCCTTGCACCCTAGGCCCCCACCTGCCCACTCCAACCCACCCCCACCCCCAGGTAACCACACCAGTGAACCTTGTTCTTTATGCACATATAAGCCAATGTGCATTTGTATTTCTTTCTTCTTATTTTTTTTTTTTTAGTTTATTCGTTTTTGGGGGGGGGGGGGGAGGGGCAGAAAGAGCAAGGAGAAATGGAGGATCCCAAGCAGGCTCCACACTGTCAGCACAGAGCCCGATATGGGGCTCGAACTCACAATCCTCAAGATCATGACCTGAGCCAAAATGAAGAGTCAGACGCTGACCCAACTGAGCCACCCAAGTGTCCCATGAATTTGTTTTTCTTATTTGAAATAAGAGTAGCATGTTTTAGGGGCACCTGGGTGGCTCAGCTGGTCAAGCGTCTAACTTCGGCTCAGGTCATGATCTCACAGTTCGTAGGTTTGAACCCCACGTCAGGCTCTGTGCTGACAGCTCAGAGCCTAGAGCCTGCTTCAGATTCTGTCTCTCTCTCTCTCTCAGCCCCTCCCCCACTTGCGCTCTCTCTCTATATATATACCAAAAATAAATAAACATTAAAAAACTTGTTTAAAAATTAAAAAATAAAAATTTTTAATAAACAATTTTTTTAAATAGTATGCTTTACATGCCATTCAGCACCTTGTTTTCCTCTCTTAACAGATCTTGAAAGAACTTTCTTTCCACAGAGAGCATCCTCATTTTTTGTAGCTGCATAATATTCCATGGCGAGGCTGTGCCAACATCTACTTAACCAGCATCCGTCACCCTGGATCTCAAACGTCTGCCCACAGACCTGTCTCCCCCACCCGCCCATAGCTTCTCAAGGGTGAGAACTGCACCCCAACACGGGGCCTGGCACAAGCCTCTTGATCTTATGGCTCGAGGGTGTGTTTTAAAACAGAAATCAGGGGCGCCTGGGTGTCTTGGTCGGTTGAGCGTCTGACTTCGGCTCAGGTCATGATCTCACGGCCCGTGAGTTCGAGCCCCGCATCGGGCTCTGTGCTGACCGCTCAGAGCCTGCAGCCTGTTTCAGATTCTGTGTCTCCCTCTCTCTCTGCCCCTCCCCTGTTCATGCTGTCTCTCTCTGTCTCAAAAATAAATAAATGTTAAAAAAATAAATAAAATAAAACAGAAATCAGATCTCACTGCTCCTTCCCTCAAAACTTTTCAGTAGTTTTCAAACTCCCTGCCCTGCCCCTTCTTCACTTCCTCAGTCCCCTCCCTTACCCACTCCCACCTCCTTCTTTTCCATCCCTCACACACACCAAGCAGGGTCCCACCTCAGGGCCTTTGCACTAGCTGTGCCCCTTGCCTGGCATTCTCCCTCACCACTCTGGTCTCAGCTCAGAAATCCTCTCTTCAAAGGACCCTCCCTGCCCACCTAGATTTGGTTGTCCTGCGGACTTAAACTTCTCTACAGCATCTGAAATCAACCTAATTCATTTGTCACCTGACTCACCCCACCTCACCCCTCCAACTAGAAAATAAACTGCATGGGAGCAAAGACAATGTCTGCACTGTCCACCGTGAGTCCCTACCTGGACGGTGCCTCACCTAGGATGTGACTCCCGCACTTGGCCCAGGGGAGCCAAGCTCCTGCAACAGCTCCCGCCTGACAGAATTATTCCTGCTAGCCCTCACAGAGATCATGAGACCATGGGAGCACAGCGGCCAGAATCCTGTTGCAAGCTACAACTGAACTGCATCCCGGGGCCAGGCCTTCGTCCGGGGGGGGGCCCTTCGGAGTTCAGGAAGCCTGGGAGGCGGGCTACACCCAAATGCCTCCTGGAGAGCAGAACCCAGGGTTCCATCCTCCCCTCCCCACTTCAGGACCATGAGCACCGGGAAGCCATCAGAGGATATCCACTTTACAGAAGGTAAGACTGAGGCCCAGAGAAGGGAGGGACGGGCCCTCTGCACTACCTTGTACAGCCCAGCAGGAAAGAAAACCTTCAGCAAGTATGAGGAAGAGGCCAGGGCTGCCCATCACCCCCAATCACTCTGGAAGGGCGGGTCCTCATTCAGTCAGGCCAGCAAACATCCAGGAGGTGGCACATCACTAGGGCACTTCACTTACGTGAATTTAGCCACGTACATGTGCTCACAAGAGACAGCATGGGAACTAGGTCTTAAAATAACACAGCAACTGCCCCACCCATGCCACCCATGGAGAGGCCACCCAAGGAATGGGAGCCGGGAGCTGGAGCCTGTTCCCCACCTGAGTCCCTCCTTGCAAGGCATCTTGGGCACCAAGGCCGACCTGGGCTTACTGAGGAAAATGCTCACACCCACGGCCCCCAGATGTAAGGCCAACGTGAAACCTGACGTCCAACACAGCACACGATGATGCTCCTGAGGCCATACAGACTTGAGACTCAGGAATCTTCACCCTGGTGGTCACGGGGTCACAGAGACTATGACCATAAAGACTAAAGCAGAGGGGCGCCTGGGTGGCTCAGGCGGTTGAGCATCCGACTCTCGATTTTGGCTCAGGTCATGATCTCACAGGCATGGGATCAAGCTCCTGAGAGTGGAGCCAGTTTGGGATTCTACCCCGGCCCTCTCTCTCGGTCTCTCTCTCCCTCTGCCCTTGCCCCCTCTCCCTGCCTCACTCTCTCTATATAAAATAAAAAAATAATAGTACAATTTAAAAAGCACAGAAAACTGCTGAGCTTTCAGGCTGATAAAAGGAACCTGGGTGGTCGGTCAGTTTGCATGAAATCTTCTTCACTTTAGGCCCTGAATTTAGCTCTACCCTGACCCCTGAAGAGAAAGCAGCTACACTTCCCTCGGTCATTCCACAAGCAGTTATTAAGCATCTACCGTGTGCCAGGCGTGGACCTGACTCGGGGAATTCGCCCAGGGTGGATGAGACCGAGTCCCTCCTCTAGTGGATTCCTTGGGGGGAGGGAGAGAGGGGGGGACAAAGAGCTTGGCTGTAGGGTCAGGAAAATCTGGGTTGAGATCCCAGCTCTACCATGTGTCTGCTGGAAAACTCCAAGCCTCAGTTTCCCCATCTGTCAAACAGGGTAAGAATGTGACCTTGCAGAATCAATGACAGGATCTAGGAAGAAATGTGATGGTCAAGGTCTGGCTCTGAGATCACTGCCTCCCTTCCATGGGGCTCCCAGGACACTGTCCCCCACAGCCCAGCAGAAAGTGCCCGCCATCACCACAAAGATGCCTTGTGGTCCAGGCCCTAGCATGCCTTTCAATGCACTGAAGAAGTATGAGGCTCACTCAAGGCTTCCCCAGCCATGGGTGAGTGGACTAGCCTAGACCCCTCCAGGGTGGGCAAGGCAGCAAAAACAGCCTAGTTTATACAGCAGGCACAGCCAACACAGAGGCCTGTGCAAGGCAGGTAGGAGCTGAGAACGTACAAGCAGGCCTGGTGGAGACTTTGGCCAAATGGTGCTCCCTCCCACCCTCAGGGGCAGAAGGCAGGCAGCCCTAGCCAATGGGTACCGCAGGGGGACGTGGACCCTGAGCTGCCAGGCGCTGCGATTTTTCAAGTGAAGATGGAAATCCGGACTTTTATGTGAAACCTGCCAATTTGCAAACGCTGGCAGCTAATTAAATATTTAAAAATAATAACAACATGGTAAGAGCCAAACAAAACACACAGAGCCAGTCAAAGCTAAGGCTGGCAGGTTTGCACAGCCGGAGTAAGATTCTTTGATTTCACCCATTCCCTGCCCACTTCCCCCATCTTCCAGCTCTGGATGCAGGAGGGGAGGGTGAAAGTGGAGGGAGCAACACTTACAGGTCCCTCCCTCCTCCTGGCGGGGGTCTTCACCCTCATCTGCATGTGGGGAAGGTGAGGCAGGCTCAGGGTCCCAATCTTTCAGCTGCAAGCCCATGCCGCCGGGACCACTGTGGGGGCTTGCTCTGCCAGGGACCTAGACCAGTCCCTATTCGAGGGGCTCTGGGTGATGCCCCGCACCCAAATCTTTTTTTGGTTTGGCTTGCCATGGTAACACCTGCTGGTTCACACCAGCTTTGGACCAGTCCAAGTGCAATCACCTGGTAACAGTAAAGACAGAAAAGGGCAACCCTGCTTGGGAGAGCAGGGTGGGGGAAGGGGAGAGGATGCAGGGGCTGATAAGGAGTGAGCAGGCTGGTGGAGTCTGGCCCATCCCCGAAGGCCCCTCCCTAGGCTCTCAGTGCTCCCACAGCCTCCCAGGCCCCAGGGCAAGACAGCCTCAGCCAAGAGACATCTCCCCCAGCCCTACTCTGGCTCCCAGCAAACTCAGGAGAGCAGTGCCCATTAGAGTCGGGAGTGTCAGGGCACAGGGGGACCATGAAGTTGTCGGCATCTGTGACTCTGTGCAAGACTCAGTGCGTGCGGGGATGTTTGTTACTCCAGCTACGCGCGAGACACGTGTGTGACACATGTGAGATAGATATGCCTGTGTGACAGACACACGTGTGGCAGACACGCATGCGTGTTAGGGGAGGCACACGCGTGGAACGGAGACACAACTGTGTGAGAGAGGCGTGCGTGTCTGGGAGACACCCGAGCGAGAGGCACGTGTGTATGAGGCATGGGTGTGCAAGAGCGACGTGTGTGTGGGAGATGAGTGTGAGGACCCGGATCATGTGTGTGAGAGATGGGAGGGGGGGCAGCCCTGAGCACGGGACTTTACGACTGGGGGGATGGGGTGAGGGATGGTGGGTGCGCCCAGGCAGAGGGTGCAGGAACTTCTGGATACTGGTGTGGGTGCCTGTGTGGCAGTGAGCGTGACGGGCGGGGGGGGGGAACTGACGATGTGAGCGTTGACGGTGGGGGTGGTGCCCGACGACGGAGGGACCTGAGGGGCAGGGGGAGAGGGGGAGGGGGCTTAGGGAAGGAGTGGAGCCATGCTGGGGCTGGGGGGCAGTGACCGGCTGGGTGCAGCGGAGGGAAGGGGCGGCAGCACAGGGGGCAGGGAGGGGGGGTGGCTGGGGGGACCCTGCCCGCGGACCCCGAGACCCCCCGCACCCCCCTCCCGGCGCTGGCCTCAGTGCCCGCATCCGTCCAATGGGACCGGGACCGGGATGGCGAGCCCGCGGCGGGGCGGGTGTGGACACCCCGTGGCTCCGGGCGCCCGTCCGCGGGGCGGCCGAACCGTCGGGGCGTCCGAGGGCCCCCAAGCCCACACCGGCGAACGGCGAGCTGGCGGGGGCGCGGCGCGGGAGAGGAGGTGGGGACCCCGCGCGGCAGGGGCTCGGCGCGCACTCACCGCGGGGCGCTCCGCACGTCTGGCCGCCCGTCCGTCAGTCCGCCCGGCCGTCGGCGCGTCGAGAGCCGCGAGCCCCGGCTGTGCGCGGCGCGGGGCGGGGCGGAGGCGCGGAGGGGCGGCCCCAGTCGGCCCCGGGCCCCCTCCCCTGCCTCCGCCTCCGGGGCGGGGTCTCGCCGCGGGCCGGGGAGGGGGCCGAGCCCGTGCCTCTGGCGGCGAGCGGAGCCATGCGAACCGACGCCCAGAGACTGCCCCCCCCCCCCCCCCCCCCCCCCCCCCCCGCCCCCGGCGCGTCCGCGACGGAGCCCTGAGTACCCGACCCACCCAGCACCCCTCTTGCCCCGCCCGGTCTAAACTCCGAGTTCCTCAGCCAGCCTGGGCCTCAGTGTTCCCACCTGGGAGATGGGCTCAGCAACCGGGGCACGCTGGGAGGGCCTGAGGGTGTGGGTACCACACTGCCAAGGGGCAGGCGGTGTGATAGGGGCAGAAGGCATGCTTCTCCGTCCCCCTTGCTGCCCACCCTGGGAGCTCCCGCGCTCCGCCTGACCTGCACACTGCTACCACAGGTCCTTGGGCAGATGGTTCCCAGCCCCGGCTTCGGGGCAGTCCAGGTTTGTCCTTTTCCTCGGCGCATCCAGCTAGCTGCCTGTGACCCCAGTGTGACCTCAGCCTCCTCATCTCTTGAATGGGTTAACCCGGACTGGTGATGGGTAGCCCAGGAGAACCGGGTGTCATACCCACACCACAGGCCCCAACAGATAGTGAACACACTGCAAAAGGGAAACTAAAATGTCAGTTACTGTGGCTGTCATGCCCCGAGTTGAGGCAGAGTGGGGCATCCCCCGGTCTGACTAGGAGCGGACCAGGAGCCTGTGCCTGGCAGGAGGCCCCGTGGGGAGCAGGCAGTTGGCCCTGAGCTAGCCTCCCCCCACTTCCTCCCTGCCAAGGGCTCGAAACCTCATCCCCAAAACACACAAGCAAAATCTGGTGCTGCCAGTCCTACATTTAGCCCCAGAACAGCCCAGGTGGAACAGAACTGACCCTCAAACCTTTGGGCCCTGCAGGCCTGGACTCTGGCACAGGGACCCCAAGCCCCCAGTCCCTTCCCACTCTCTAGCGTCCCAAAGGCCTGTCGGCCCCGAAGAGAGTCAGGATCCAGGAATTCTGTCCTTCCATCCCTCTCTGTCCCTCTCTTTGCCATCTTCTGTCTCCCGATTTCTCTTTTTATTGTGGCAAAAGTCACAACAGCATAAAATTCGCCATTTTAACCATTTTAAAGTGTCCAATTCAGGGGCATTTAGAACATTCACAACTTTCTCTGTGGTCCTCTCTTGGCCACGTCATCTTTACCTGTCTGTCCGTCTGTCTCTGTCTCTCTCTCTCTGTTGCTGTGAATCAACTTCTATCTGCATGAATCTTGGCCGGGTCTCTCTCTCTCAGGTCTCTCACTCTTCCCCCACTTTGTCTCTCCTTTCCATGTCTCTGTCCGTGCCTCTGTCTCTGCTTTCATACCACTCTGTCTCTCCATCTGACTCTCTCTTCCTTGGTCTCTTCATTTCCCTATGACTCTATCTCTTGGTCTCCTTGTGTTTCTCAGTCCCGGGGCCACACCTCTAGGACCCAAAGCCCAGACCAGGACCTCCAGGACCGTCTTCCACCTGCCCGGAGACAGGTAGCCCAACAGTTGCCACCTCCCATCTGGGCAGCAGCCGTGTCCCCCCACCCCCACCCAGAGTCCTCGCTGTAGCCCGGGACAAGGATAAGGCCGCCAAGAGCAAAGGCAGAGAGAAGGGAAGCCACTTGTTCAAGGTCACGTGGCCGGGAGGAGACGAAGCCAGGAAGTGCCCAGGGGCGAAGACGGGGCTGACCACAGAAGAGCCAGGAGGGGATGGAGGGCCAAAGCCTGAACTGAGAACGTCGGTCCAGCCTGCCCCAGCTTTCTGTCTAACCCTGGGCTCTCTGGGCCCTTTTGCCAGCTGGAGCTTGCTTTTCCCCAAGGGCCTTTGCACATACCCGCATCCTCATGACTGGCTCATCCACGTCACTACCCTAAGACCCCGGCAGAGGTGGAAACTACCACTCTCTCACTGTCTACCCTCTCTACTCTCCAGAGTACTTGTCACTAGCTGACTTTTTTTTTCTTCATTTAAAAGCGACTGTAGGCAGCATAGCCTGCGGTTAAGAACTCCACCACTCACCAGCTGTGTGACTTTGAGCCCGTTGCTGCACCTCTCTGGGCCTTGAATTCCTCAACTGTAAAATGAGCAGAAGGACGACAGGGCCTATCTCAAGGGGCTATTGGGAGGATTAAGTGAATCAAAAATAAAAGTACTGTGAAGAGGGCTTAGCCCAAGGGAGTGTTTAGCAAATAGCTAATGAGTGAGTGATAGATTGAATCCTTCCTTCTGTCAGCAGGGGAGGAGTCCTGGGGCATAGAAGGCACTGGGCCTTGCCTCCCTTGCACCAAAACTCACCTAACTCACCGCCCCCTGGCGAGGCTCCCTTCCCCCCCTTCCCCCCCCCCCACCCCCCACAGGTCCCAGGCCTGGAGGAGAGGCAGTGAGCCAAGATTTGGCCTCACCTTGCAGCGGAGGCGGAACCCAAGGCCTGGCCAGCTTTCACAAGATAAAGTGGAGACACGTTGCCCGTCCTCTGTTATCTGAGCTGCAGATGTGGCCAAGGCAGCTGACTCCTCGGAGTCCTGCCAGGGCTGTTATCACACACAGAGTGCGCATCACCCACCAGGAATTTGGGGCCCGGGGCCTGGCCGAGACGCCAGGGTTGGAGGAAGTTCCAGGCCGATAAGGCGCAGATAGTGCTCACAGTGGGCAGCGGAGTTATTCACATCAGCGACAATGTGACCAGCCCCCCGGGCACCGAGGCGCCGCGGCTCGCAGGCCCGGAGCACACCTGTACCCCCTGGCCAGCGGGGCTGGGGAGGAGAAGGCTCGGCTCAGGCTCAGGCTCACTGGGCTTCATGAGACGGAGTCCTCGCTCGGGTGGCCTCCGGGAGGTCACCACACCTCTCCCGTTTCTCTGAGAAACGGGAATAACGATAACACCCCCATACAACAATAGCCTAGGGTCTAGGAGCAGTGAATTTGCAGCCAAATGGCCTTGATTTGAAGCCACATCCCCATATGACGTTGAGCAAGTGGCTTCAACCCTCTGGCCTCAGCGCCCTCATCTATAAAATACTTGCTGCTTCATAGGATAGTTTTGAAGTCAAGATGCGGAGAGCAGAGTTTGGCGTGTGATAAGCCCTCAATTAAATGTTGTTGTTGGAGCACCTGGGTGGCTCAATCGGTTAAGCGACCGACTTCAGCTCGGGTCACGATCTCACCACTCATGGGTTCGGAGCCTGACGCTGGGCTCTCTGCTGTCTGCGCAGAGCCCACTTTGGATCCTCTGTCCCCTGCCCCCCTCCCCCTTTCATTCTCTCTCTCTCTCTCTCTCTCTCTCTCACTGTTTCAAAAATAAATAAACCTAAATTTATTTTTAAGATTTGTTGGTGTTAATTGCACACAGCCGAAACCAACGTGAGCCCGCAACCCACCTGCGTGCAGACAACACGGTGCTGCCCACTCCTTGAATGATGGGCCCGGGACTCCACACCAGAACTTCTCCAGCCGCCACTTCTGAGAGCTGATGGGAGGGGATGGGAGACCCCTTCCTCTGCGCTGGGTTCACTTAGTCGTAGCTCCTGCCGTCCCTCCAACATCTGTTGTGGCCACAGTGACTGGACAGTATGAGGCAGCTGTGTGTCCCTGGCCACAAAGAAAGCTAGGAGAGAGGGTGTTTGGGCTCAGCCAGACCGCCAAAAGGGAGAATCCCACAAATACGGGAACGATATTCAAGGATGATGGTGGTGATTTGCAGACAGAGGCTCTCCTCACCCAGGGAGGAGGCATTGCCTGCCATCCTGCTGTCCAACTGAGACCCAGGGCGGCATCTACACTCAAGCTCTGGAACAAGGCAGTCCTGGAGAATCACCCAGGCCCCTTTTTCTTTTTTTTTTCAAATACCAATGTCTGCATTCTACTCCAGAACAATTAAATCTATGTCTCCGTGGGTGCGGCGAGGCCTCGGTATTTTTTCTAACCCCCAGCCGACTGTAAGGAACAGCCAAGAATGGAAAACACTGCTTCAAGGACTTCCCTCTGGCTTTCATCTTCCGGCTGTGCCCCTCCCCAAGGAGAGACCAAGGAACTGTGCCCACCTGGGGCCCATGACGACTCACACCAGTCCTTGAATTCCCTCCCGAGTGGCCCTGAGCCCCAGGGTTTGTGCTGGCTTCTTCCACTCATCCCTCCCTCTCCCCAGGAGTGAGCCATAGCACCAGTGGACACATCCCAGGCCCGAAGGGTGGCTGCGGGCAGCTGCCGGCAGGTGACGTGAATGACGTTCCCAATCCGTGGGCACACAATCGGTCCTTGGAACCCAGGCCCGGACCTCACCCGGTCCTCCGGCCTCTGCCCCCACGCACACCCCTGTCTCTACTCTTCAACCCAGTGAAGAGCTGATTATACACCAGGAACTGATTCTACACCCCACTTCCCTGCCTTTCCATCCACCTGAAAGCTGTTCCATCTGGAACAGTCATGCCCCACTCTTCATGTTAGAAACCTAACTGTAGACGTTTTACGCAGACCCCTGGCCTCCTAGCTAAAGACACATCCCCAGCCCCCCTGGCGGCCAGGTAGGAGGTGTGGCACCACTGAACGGAAGCAGAAGTGATGTGGCCTTCCCCTTCCCTCCCCCCTTCCTGCTGGCTGAGTGAGGACCTGGTGGTGGATAGAGAGCAGGAGAAGCCAGCCTGTAGAGCGGGCAGAAGTTGCGCTTGGGTGAAAGGAACCCCTGAGCATCGCGGAGCCACCGTACCCGGCCTGGATCATCCCCTGAAAGAGAAATAAGCTTTCAAATGCACAAGCCAGTGTCTTAGGGTCTCTTGGATAGAGCAGCCTAACCTGTACCTAACTAATAACCCCCATCCCACTTCAACCGCTGGCCCCGGTGCTCCATGAATAAGTCACAGACGTGTCGTATGCACTGTTCTTCCACAGGCGCTGTGCTCGTGGTTCCGAGGCCTCCGTGAACACCCGTGCAATCTACATCGGCCGTGGCCACCAGCCTCCTGAGTGTCCTGCACAGAACCCTCTTCTCTCCATTCCGAGTCCACGGGTTTTGTTCGGATGGAACCGATCCTCCCTTCCGGGGAGGAGTGTGGGGCACCTGCTAAAGTAATCCATCCAGATGAAGGGAGGAGCCCCTTTATTTCAAGCGGACTTCCCATGTCGGAGCCCGGGACGGAGGCGCTCCTCGTGCCGCATTGCCCAGAGGCGGGTATGAGCCTGTGGCATGGGAGCCACTGCGTAGGAAAGCCTGCTAAGAAGGAAACATCAGCTCAGAGGAAAGCCGGGCAGAGAGGAGAGAGAGATGGCTTTCGGATGGCCTAGCATTTAAGCACCTGATTATAGCTTGGCCTGGCCAAGCCACCTCTGGATGTTTCAGTCACAAAGGCCAATACATCCCCTTTGGGGCTTCAGCCCATTTCAGTTGGGGCTCTATCACTTGCACCCAAGAGTCATGACCAACAGAATTGGTCTCATCGAGGCAACGTTACCAACCACGTCTGGCGCCTACACTCCCCAGGCTTGCTTCTGACACCGGGGCTAGTTAGCAATTAGGGATCAGATTTTATGATGTCCAGACTCTCCCCAAAGGTGCTTTGTCCTGAATGAAGGAGACAATGACTGGAATGAAAAATAAACTCCTATCTGTTAATCATACACTTCGCGCCAAGCATCGATTTGAATAGGCACCTTCTATTGATTCATTCATTTCATCCTCCAAACGATCCTAGAGATGCTGGATATTATTACCCCCATTTTACAAAGAGTCGGGCTTAGCGGCATAGCCAGGGCCCCTGCCCGGAGCTGTCTGACTCAGAGTCTGGACCCTTCGCCCTGCCCTTGCAGAGGGAGGAATGGAGCACGCTGCAGTGAGGCCGTGGGCTCCCCTTCCTCGGGTACGTGAGCAGGGACTGGGTGACCCCTTGCCATAGTAGTCGGAGGGGCTGAAGCACACAGAACGGGGTGTGTGGAGAGAAGAGGTGGGGAAAACGTTACAATTTTCCTTCTGCTCTGGGGCTTCTCTGCACTTTCCCAAGCTGTCTGCTTCTTACAGGAAAGCTGGCCAGCCCGACGCCTCCCATCTGGGAATGGTCAGCCCCTACCTCCTCGAAGCCCGGCTCGCTCGGCTCATTCGTGACTCACTCCCACCCGTCTCTCCGCCTGGTGTGATGAAATTTCTGGCACTTCTGAAAAGTTCTGGTCACCCCAGACAAGACTTGGTTCAGCCTTGCCGTTTAAGCCAGCTCTCCTGGCAGTGGGCAAGACCCACTGAGCGCTGAGCTCAGAGGTTGAGATCTACCCAGTGGGCTGCAGGGTCTCAGAGCCCCTTCCCTACTGGGGCAGCCCAGAGAGGGAAGGGATTTGCTTAAGGCCACACAGTGAAGCCCAAAGGGGCCGAATGGGGCCCTCGAGACGGCGAAAGCAGCCCAGAGACAGGAGGCCTGGTCCCAGCAAGCGTCTTGTCCACTCTGAGCCTCAGTTTTCCCACTCGTGAAATGGGAGAGGCTGGCTCTGATTTTAATAAATAAGTTGGAGAAAACATACAATAGAACAGTTAACATCAGCAGATCTACCTTCGCAAGAGAACGCCTTCCAGCCGCTTTTGTTCTATACGTATGTGTGTATATACAGGAAAGTGTGCATATGCATGGACGTATTTACATACAGATGTGCACAAATTCTAACGGACATTTTTTTTTCTGCTCCATTTTCCGCTCCATATATCGTGGCCATTTTTCTATGTCAATAATGTATCTACACAATCACTGTCAACAGCTGCAGAGAATTCCACTGTCTGCTTTCACCACAGTTTACTTATTTGACCCTCCACTGATCATTCCTAGTTTTCTTTATTATAAAAACTGATTTGGGGCACCTGGGTGGCTCGGTCGGTTAAGTGTCGGACTCTTGGTTTCGGCTCAGATCATGATCTCACGGTTCGTGAGTTCCAGCCCCACGTCAGGCTCCACAGCTGGCAGTGTGGAGCCTACTTGGGATCTCTCTCTCTCTCTCTCTCTCTCTCTCTCTCTCCCTCTCTCCCTCTCTCTCTCTCCCCCACTCGCACTGTCTCTGTCTGTCTCAAAATAAATAAATAAACTTAAAAAAAATTAAAAGCTGATTGGAAAAACAACCCTCAATCTGTGTATTTGGACACTTGTCCCCCTCCAAGAAGTTGCAAGGGCAAAAGGCATGTACATTTTTAACTAATTTTGAGATATACTGCCAAGGACCCTCCCCGGAAGTTGTACAAATTTCCTCCCACCAATAATGGTGAGAATACCACCCCTGGGTGTTCTCAGTCTTGCTGATGTTTAGTCCATCTCTTCGGTGAAGGTAGTCTTCTGTTATTTGAAGTTGACCATCTTTTTAAACAGTTACCAACCACCTGTGTTTCTTCTAGAAGTTCCGTACATATTCGTCATTCATTTCCACTAGTGAAGTGTTCAACTTTAGCTAGACCATTTTTAACCATTCTTTATATAGTAGGAGAGCTGGCCCTTCATCTCCCACGCACACGCAGCAAACACCCCTGTTTTAACTTTGGTGCTGTACTTTTTTTTACATACAGAACCTGTAAAATGTGATGTAGAAAAACCTACCGCTATTTTCCTTTGTGCCTGGAAAGGCTTTCCCCATTCTAAGGTAGACATAGTAAGCTGCCTATATTCTCTTACGGTACCTTTTCACCCATCCATCCGTCTTTCATTCATTGTTGCCCTTGCATCTAACCCCAAGGCCTCTGGCCACCCCACCCCGCACAGCTGGCGGCTGGGTCGACCCCTCCAACACACTGCCTTGCTGTGGGGCAGAAATTTCCAGTAATCCCTGGAAGCTTCCCCTTCTAGGAATGTGTGGAGGGAAGGCATCTCTGCTTAAATAACAAATCTTGGCCTCTGAGACTCAAAACAATCTCTGGTTACCTGACAGGGCTTGCCCAAGCAGTCCTCGGATATCAAAAAGGTTAGAATGCGGATAATTATGGCCACCAGGAAGGCGCATCACAGACCTCCTGCTTCAGGCGGCACAGGTGGCTGCCCATCCCTGTAGAGCCACCACTGCATTTCTGCTGAGACCACAGTGAGCTGGTCTCCACCCCACCCCTCCCCGTGACTACTAATGCAGGATCATTCCAGCAAGACCCGGGCTTCCCCCAGCAGGAAACTGGCTGAGGGCTCCCCCTCATCCGGCCTGAAGCTTTCAGGAATTGCGCCACATTCCGAGATGCTTCCTCCCCGTCCTTCTCCCTTCCCCGTCTCTTGTAGCAAGTGTCTGAGCTGCACTGGCCTGAGTGTCTCCTGCCTTCTCCTGCTCCCTCTCCCAGTAATGTCCTCTCGCATCTATCCTGTCTTGGCAAAATTAGTTTTGGCTTCTTGACCTAAACTAATGAGATGATAAAGGTAGTAACTAAAGTCGTCACTGTTACATGCTTATAAAGCTCGGCTACAGCCATCTCTCTTGTATCCCTCTCTCACACGCTGGAGGTTAAATGCTGTTCCCACTTTACAGATGAGAAGACTGAGGCTCAGAGACAGGATCTCTGTCTTTGGTCAAAATCCAGGCTCTCTCCTTCCCACCAGGAATCTGGGGAGAGCCCCGTGGCCCCCGGGAGTACCAAGGTCTTCAGTGTGGGCATCCGGGTCCGTAGCATTTCCCCTGGGGCCACAGCCCAGAAGGCTCTGTGTTTGCTCCTCCAACTCTGAGACCCTTGGGCCCCTCTAAGCCGTAGGAATGTCAGGCAGACAGTGCCCAGAACCCCCTTCCCTGGGTGCAAGGAGCCCAGGTCCCCCTGCCCCAACCGAACTCAGAGGAAGGAGCCAGAAACTCAGCTATGGGATGGGAAGGCAGCATGTCCATTCTTAGGCAACTTTAGGTGTTGAGCAAAAATCACACACAGAGTGGTGATTGCCTTCTTCAATTCCAGTCGTGCCCTCTGTTGCTCCAGACTTTCCTTCTACTTCTTCAGTCAGAGCCCCAAGGCTGCTATTGTCCACGCCAAGCCACCCCAGCAACTCCGGTACCCCGCGGACAGCTCGTCCTGTCCCCCTCCCAGGGCTGGGCCAAGCTGAGCACAGGACCTGGGGGCGGTCTGCACAGCCCAGAGAGCATTCACCTTCCACATTCCAACCTTTAGACTTCAGGTAATGTGATCCAAGGTAGAGGCAGTTATTTCATGCCAACACACACTGACTCCAGGATCTCTCAACTTCCCAGCTGAGCACACAGAGCTCCTTGGCTCTGTGCTAACCCAACTGGGCTCCGGAACCTGTGAGCCGGCCAGGCCATCTGTCCTGGGCATCTGCACTGAGCTGCCCTCTGGTCCCTTTCCAACCCACGCAGTTCTCCCTGAAGCCTGCCGGGCCTCGTCTTCCTTCCACCCTCCTCACCGAGGCCCTGATAAGGCAGCCGGCAGGGGACTCACACCCTCTGCAGCACGTCAGCCAGCTGGCTCCGACCCCAGGGGGCAAAGGAGGTCCCCAGTGAGGTATATCTTAATCCCGCATCACTATCTGTCCAGCCCTGGCCTCCTGACACGCTCGGGACGTGGGCCCAGTCTTGGCTTCACACACCTGATCTCCACTCACCCTGAACCCCCCCCCCCCCAACGGAATCCTTCCTCAGTGTCCGTCCATCCATCTGTTCACCCACGCACAGGTTCTGGAGCGACACTGCTTGGGTTCGAGCCCAAGCTCTGCCACTGACTAGCTATGTGACCTGGGAACGTTCCCTATGTCTCAGGGTTCATAGCTGGAAAGTAACCTCCAAGAGCAGCGTGCTCTTGTGAGGACTGAGGGGGCGAATACGTGGGAAATGCTTAGGAGGCGGCTTCCACATGGCAAGTGCTCAGTGAGTCCTGGCTATTCACTCAACAGGTCTTTCCTGAGCACCCACTCTCGGCCAAGCATGGGGTCCAGCAGGAGGGCAGACTCCCCCTTGCCATCACGGAGCCTGCAACGGATATAAATTCAGCAGCCTCGCCAACAAACAGTAAGAAGCACCCTGAAGAGGCCGTGCAGGGGAGGCGGCGTGGGGCAGTGGTCAGCCCACAGGTGCTGGCGCCTCAGTGTCTGGGTCCTAGCTGCATGGTGACCGGGGGAGGCTCCCAACCTCTCTGGACCTCATTTCCTCCTCTATACATGGGGACAATGGCGCCTAACTCCTCAGGTTTCCTGAGGGTTACATGCGCTCACAGGTGGGCAGGACCTTTACAGGGCCAGGCACATGGTAAATGCTTAAGGAAAGTGCTCCCTGGGGGTGCTGTGGAAACTGGGGCACTTTTTGAAGGAAGGGCTATGGGACAGAGGATGTGGCAGGCAAGGGGCCACAGGAAGAATTAGGCGCTTCTTCTCAGAGCAAGGGGAGTCCTTGGAGGATTTCAATGGAGCCCCCAACGAGGCGGGTGGTAGACTCCAGGTGGGAGATGATAGGGTTCAGACGGGGGTAGTGGCACCGGGAGGTGACAGGATCGGAGAGATACCGAGAAGAGAGACTGCGCACTCACGTGGGCGTCTCACCAATGCAAATAGGAACGTTTACAGTATGTCTGCTTACATCAGTTCCAAAAACAGCCCGAACTAAATAACAATATGAGAAGGTATTAACTTGGTGAGACCTTGCAGCTGGGGAGGGGCTCAGGAGAGGATGTGATGTTGGGAGCCAGGAAAGGGAGCGGCAGGGATGACTCCCCAGCTTCTGGTTCAGGAGGTGCCCCTGATTAGCTGGGGAGGGGTGCTGGTGTGCAAATCACAGTGCACTTGACTCAAACAGGCTTAAGCCCAAAGAAGGGAGATGGTAAATTCCATGAAAGAGCAGAGGGATGGACTTCAAGCATAGCTGGATCCAGGTCTGCAAATGTCTCCAGGAACAAGTTTCTCTCCCCTTGTCCCTCAGCTCTCCTCCCCTCTCCTCCATTTACCACCAAAAGCACCTCTCCTGGTGACCAAATTTCCCAGCAGCTCCCGCCTCCAACCCTTTCCATCCAGACAAAATGAAACACTAGTCCCCTCATCTTAAAGTTCTCTCTGATTGGAGGGTCTTAAGTCAGGTGCCCAGGCCTAAACCAATCACTGCAGCCAGAAGAATGGGCTGTGCTGATTGGCTCAGCCCAGGTCCTATGCTCTCCCCTAAAAGCCTGAAGCAGGGGTGAGATGAACTTCTAAATGGAAACTGGGGGCGGCTGCCAGATGCTGGAGAGGAATCCATGAATGGCCCCGGCAGGGTGGGTGACTTGCAGCCTTGGACCTGAAGCTGATTTTTGTCGACATTAGATTCAGACAGTGTCAGATAATAGCACATATTTTTAAAACATGTTCTCTGTAAAATCCCCAACAGTCACAAGGGGACTTCATCAAGTTTGTCAGTGATTGGCTGTCAGCCAAGGGAGCCCCTGGCTAGTCCAGCCAATGAGAGCCCAGAGATTCCTGGATCTCACACGTCATTGACTCACACTAGGCTGGGTACCAGGGGCCAGGAGCAGCACAAAATGCCAAAATGCGTCTGATAGGAAAGTCCTCGCCTGTGGTTGGTGACTAATAATAAAACAAGCAGGTTACGCCCATTGCAAAACTGTTAAGCCGGCAGGAGGGAATGTGATACGAGCCCAGTGTCTGATTCCAGTTATGTGGAAATACCAGAATGGGAGACTCTGAGAGACAGAGACTACCAGACCTAGAAATCCTCTCCTGCGCCCCTCCTTAGCTGCAAGCCCTCTCCAGTTTATGCATCCTCAAATTGTTATTGAGTTCGGGCTGGTTGTGAACTTGACGTAAGCAGACACACTGTAAATGTTCCTATTTGCATCGATGAGAGCCCCCTATCAGTGCCTGTAGCCGTTCCTTCCTTTCTTTTTAGTGCTGTATAGTATTCCTCCAACTGGCTAACACAGAGCGATTCTCTCGTCTACGGCTGTTTAGGTTGTTTTCTGGGTTTTCTTTCCTCTTAACAAATAGTGCTGCTGTAATGATCCTTGTACCGGTCTTCCCGTGACATTTGTTTTAGTGCTCTAGGGCCAGCGGCCAGGAGAGGGAGCGCTGAGTCATGGGGTGTGCACATGTTCAAGTTCACCGGCTCATGCCAGACTGTTGTTTCAGAGTGTTCGTACCCATCCCGCCAGCTGCTGCTGAGGGCTGCACCTCCTCGAAAACCCTTGTCAACATTTGCCCACGCAGTAGGTGTGAGATGGTATCTCAGTGCGGTTTTCATTTCCGTGTCCCTTGTCACTAACGAGGATGAGCACCTTGACATGTGTTTGTCAGCCATCTGCGTTGCCTCTTTTATGAAATTTCTGCGTATGTCTTTTGCCCCTAAAAAACATTGTATTCTTCTTGGAAATCACTGATTTCTAAAGCACAGTCCAGCCATGTGACTCCCCGCCTTTAAGCCCTTCTGTGACTCCCAGGGGGCCTCAGAGTAAAGCTCACGCCCAGTGGCCTGGCCAACAAGGCCCTACAGTGGTTTGGCTCCCATCTGTGTCTCCATTCTTGATAGGAGCTGTTTCCTGACACTCTCTTCTCACATTCTCCCCTCCCCTCTTCCACTTGCTTGCCTACACCCTGCTTCTGCAACCTTCCAGCTCCTGCTTGCTCTGGGTCACTGCCAGAAAATGCCTCCCTCTCCCTACGGACCCCACATCCTTGCCTGGCTACTTCTTTCTCAGCCTTCGAGTCTCAGCTAAAACATCACCTCCTCCAGGGAACCTTCCTGGCTTCTCCCCACCCCCACCCAGACTGTAGGGCCACAGCGCCTGCTCGCTCTGTCTCAGGGCCACCACCCCGGTGCCGGAAACTGGACGGCAAACTCCCTGAGGGCCAAGACAGTGACTGCTCTGCAGGCTTATATTCCTGGTAACTGGAAATGTGGCCGCAGTCGGCCAGCTCTCTAAGAATCTGTGGAAGAGGGAGAAGGAGGGAGGGATGGCAGGGGCAGCACAGGACTGTTAAAGACAAGCGCTTTCACCAACGCAGACCCTGGGAGGGACCCAGGGGCCACTAGGATCCAACACTAAGGTGGAGGAGGGGAACTGGGTCCTGCCTCCCCCGCTGATGGATGGAGCTTTCTAGACAAGCCTGATATCTTCTCTGTCTCAGTTTCCCCATCTCAAAGAAGGGATCCCCAGCCTTCTTCCCATCAGAGATGTGCCCCTGGATGGCCGGCCTGAGGTCTGACCTACAATTTCAGGCCCAGTGAGCTGGCAGACCCCGGGCCAGACAAAGGGGCCTTGTTCCCAGCCTCTTTCACGGAAACTCCCCCCCAACAGCTTGGCCCCAGCTGAACAAAACCACATGCCAACACGTGGGAGGAGGGGGTGGGTGTGCAGGCAGCATCCCAGCACCCCTCTCAACTCCAGGCCCTGCCCAGAGTGCCAGAGGCCACAGACGCTGAGGAGAGCTCCCCTTCTGCTGCCCCCCACACCCCCAGCCACTCTCATCTGAGTCTCCTGTGGGGCGGGGGGAGCCAGCCAGAGCATGTGCCCTCTTCTCCTGTCAAGCGAGGCTCACACCAACCCTCCAGGCAGGCCTTGCCACCAGGCCCACTTAGCAGATGAGAAATGCGGGAGGCTTAGAGGTCATGGTCACGAGCCCTGGGCTCAGCCAGGAGAGGCAGAGGGCAGAGCACACGTGGGCAGCCTGACTCCACTGCTCTGCTGCCCTGAGGGGTCCTGCCTGGGACCACACCCCAGAGCACTCTCTGCCATCAAGGTGGGCTGCAGGGGGCGTCCTCTTCCACCAGACCTCACCCTGGCCTCCCTGCAAGAACACGCGGGCCGTGTGGCTTCCCCTCAGAGAGTCCGAGAATGGAAAGGGACAGGGTGTCAGTGCCGGCCTGCTCGACAGCTTCCAGGGGAGGAGGGGAAGGCCCCAGCCCCACTTGCCACTTCACATCTGGAAATCTGAGTATCCACCCTGCCTGCCTGCCAGCCCTCAGAAGGTCTCCTGCAAAGAACTCAAGTTCCCAGCCTGCCACCCACAAGCTGTGTGATGCGGGGCAAGGGCCTCCCCTCTCTGAGCCTCCATTTTCTCACCCTCGAAATGTGAGTGAAGGCTGGGGGGGTGGGGGGGTGGGGGGGGGGGGGGACAGCACAACACAGAGAGTGTGCCAAAGCCGAGGCCACTCGACCCCCCGGAGTGGCAGAGGGAAAATAATGGAAGGATCAAGTGTGGGCAAGAAAGTGAAGCAACTGGAATTCTTGTCCGCCGCTGGTGGGAGTCTCACATGGTACAATCATTTTAGGAAACTATTTGGTGGGATTGACTAAAGCTGAGCACATGCACAGCCTATGACCCAGAAATTCCACTCTTGAGTGTCGACTCCAGAGGAGGACAGCATGTGTCCTCCAGAAGTGAGGACAAGACCTTGGTCCCCAGCAGCCCTGTTCGTGATTCCCCAGCCCAGACACCCACGCAAAACGTCCAACAGCAGCAGGATGGAGACGCAGGTCTCGGCGCGTTCGCACAGCCGAGGGTACCGCAGCACGGTGAAAGCAAAGAGTTCACGGCCACGCGCACCAACACGGATGTAGCTCACTAATACAGCTCCGAGCTCAAGTCGGGCTCAACAGATTACACACGTATGAGTCCGTTGTTTACCAAGTTCGACAACGGGCGGAACGAATCCCTTGCCGTTAGGAGCTGGGAGCAGGTCCGCTGTGTGCGGTGGTGACCGGAAAGGGGCACGGGGGTGACTCTCAGGGGGCCGGCTGGGTTCTGCTTCTTGATCTGAGTGCCAGTTTCATGACTGGGTTTGATTTGTGAAAATCCAGCATGCACACACTTAGGACGGAGGCCTAAGGAGTTAATAAAGGACAGGGCTGCGGGGTAAGCCGCGATGTCCCTCACTGGTCTGCTTCTTCTTTTATTAAGACTCTAAAGGGATGGCTAGAGAGTGGCCCAGTGGCAGACAACATCCATGCCCTGCCCGTCACCTGTCAGCCCGCGAGGGACGTCACTGTGGCCTCCGTGGTCCCCACTGCACACACCAATGTCTTCTGTTGACAAGAGAGCACCTGGCCTGCAGGACAGCCCCAGGTGCCGTGCGGTTCGTGCCTCCGGGAACAGCCTCAGCCAATAAGGGGCAGGACTGGTGGGCGCACATCCCAGCTTCCTCGGCCCATGCCAGGCAATTCTGAGGTTTGCTCTGCACAGTCCCCTCAGGGTCCCCAGCTGGCTTGCGCCCCAATTGCCTCCAATGGTGACTCTTTGGCAAACGCAGCTTTTGTTGGCTTTCTTCCTTCCCCTGCCTCACATCGTCACTGTGGTTTCTGGAATTATATCCCAAATACACTACCTGACTCAAATCCTTGCCCCACGTCATCTTTTGTAACCCTAAATGTCAGGACAAGAGAGAATGACAGAGGGAGGGTCCCCATCAGGGGAGGGAAGACAGTCCCAGATCTGACGAGAAGACCCCATGTGGCCATGGGCAAGTTACCTGCTTATCTGAGCCTGTCAGTAGCACAGGGTGCTGAGATTCTCACTTTAGCAGGAACTAGTGGCCAGGACCCAGAGCTAAGGACAAAGAAGTCCCCGAAGCCCACATTTTAACTTTTTTTTTTTTTTTTTTTTTTTATTTATTTTTGGGACAGAGAGAGACAGAGCATGAACGGGGGAGGGGCAGAGAGAGAGGGAGACACAGAATCGGAAACAGGCTCCAGGCTCCGAGCCATCAGCCCAGAGACTGACGCGGGGCTCGAACTCACGGACCGCGAGATCGTGACCTGGCTGAAGTCGGACGCTTAACCGACTGCGCCACCCAGGCGCCCCCGGAAGCCCACATTTTAAAGAAAGCCAGACGAGGTGCCTGGGTGGCTCAGTCAGTTGAGCATCCAACTTCAGCTCAGGTCATGATCTCACAGTTCATGAGTTCGAGCCCCGCATCGGGCTCTGTGCTGATAGCTCAGAGCCTGGAGCCTGCTTCAGATTCTGTGTCTCCCTCTCCCTCTCTCTCTGCCCCTCTCCCGCTCACACTCTGTCTCTCTTTCTCTCTCTCAAAAATAAATAAACATTAAAAAAAGTAAAAAGAAAGAAAGAAAGAAAGAAAGAAAGAAAGAAAGAAAGAAAGCCAGAAGCCAATGAGGGATGGAAGCAGCCTGCAGCTCCAGCCATCATCCCAGGAACCCTCTGCCCCACCCCATCAGTCTGCATATACAGACCACCAGGAGGAGGGGCATAAACTATTGCTTATGGGGGCAGGAGCCAAGCTTCCTTACCCCCCCGAAAAGTAAAGCTCCCTCAAAAGCCACATTGCTGAGGGATTGGGTAGATCTGCAAGGAGGGGGGGGGGGGGGGCACCCCACTCTCAGTTTGGATGTCATCTCTTGGAATGGACCAGGACCCCTGGGTCCTGGGCCTGTGTGCGCAGGGGAGAAGAGAGTGGGAAAGATGGGGCAGGGCAGGCAGAAGGCACAGGGACTGCCTGTCAGGGCCCACGGATGGTCACCACAATAGGGAGCCAGGTGTGGACTGCCTTGCCAGTTCCTTGCCCTATGGGGATGCCTGGCTATGGGGGGACGACAGCAACAGGGGACCTTGCTGGGAGCAGGAAATGAGCAGGTAGGAAGGAATCCAGCGGCATCTAGGGGCTTTTTGCAGAGGGGGCTTCTCCCAATAGGGCTTCAGGAAGAATTACATGTGCCCAGGAATGTGCTGGTGGGGATGGAGGCCACACTAAGGATACCGTCGGCATTGATAGCCTGTCAGTGCCCCCTAGGAGGCTACAGAGATGGACAGAGAGAGGCTGGCCTTCCTCCCCGAAACCTCCTGCCTCCCCGCGCTGGATTGCAGAAGAGGGTGGAGAGAGCAGGGGAAGACAGGCCACGCCCTCCCCACCCTGTCCAGGGCCACAGGCAGAATCCAAATCTGAAGGAAAAAGGAGGGGTGGGGGAGGGAAGAGATTTTAAGTCCCCAGTGACCTGAACCTGACTCTTCCTGTCAGAGAACTCTAGGTTTTGTCCCCAAACCCTGTCTGCATCTGCCACACCAGATCCCTACCCACTGTGCAGACTAGGGGAGTCGGCGGGGGGGGGGGGGGGGGTCTCTACTCCCTCAGTGACTTTGCCAGGAGCCACCAACTTCACACATCATGAACCCTCCCCCCAGAGCCCTCCAGGCTGCACAGATGGGCTCATGCCCACCCAAGGCCCCACCCAGGGCCCTCCGTCTTGGGGCCCTGTCCAGCTTTGCTGACTGAGCTCATGAGCATGGCCGGGGTGTGGATGTGCTGAGAAATAGAAGCTTTCCGCCCAACCCTGCAAGTATGGGAAGGTAAAGCACAAGCCAGACTCATCCCGAGACACAGAGGCAAAAATCCTAAACGAACAGGGACGAACCAAATCCAGCCATCTCTAAAAAGGTAATGCAGCACGCAAGTATGATTTATCCAGCGGCACGAGTCCGGCTTAACTCTGGAAGAGCAAATCATTTCGTTCGTCACGTACGTAAGCGAAAGGAGAACAACCATACGGGCGTCCCCATAGGTGTGGGGAGAAAAATGTTTTTCCTCAGGGCAGCATCTCCTCGCCAGCCAGGAACAGAAGGGAGCTTCCTTCATCTGATAAAGTAGATGCACACCCGTAAACTTGTATACGCAATATGCAAACTCAACTTCTACCGAAAATTGCAGGTAGAGCCTGAGCTGAACGCGCCCATCTCACTTCCATACCAGTTCCCTCCTCCCGTCAACAAGCGTCCCTCTGCTGGGTGCAGAGGTCACAGCAAGGCCCAGGGCATCTGTGGAACCAAGCATGCTCATCGGCTGTGCAGAGCCCTCATCCCGTTGCAGAGGGATTAGATGCCTTAGAGGTTTGGGAACAGACAGGACCCACCCCAGTGCCACCACATTAGCCTCCCGGCCTGCCTTCGCCTCCCCTCCCCCCCAACATGAATGTCATTGCCACTTTTTTTTTTTAATGTTTATTTATTATTGAGAGACACAGAGAGACAGAGCACGAGCAGGGGAGGGGCAGAGAGAGAGGGAGACACAGAATCTGAAGCAGGCTCCAGGCTCTGAGCTGACAGCACAGAGCCCGATGCGGGGCTCTAACCCACGAGCCGTGATGTGACCTGAGCTGACCCAGGCCTGAGAGACCCAGGCCTCTCGGGCTGCATAACAGACACCGAATGAAAGCCTGACGGTGTGAGTGGTGGCTGGATGCTCAAAGAGAAACGTGGTGATTCAGCCGCACACCCCACCTCCAGCCCACTTTGCTCTTGGGTCCCTACCACCATCTGCCCAGCCCCACAACCAGTCCTCCGCCAGCAGGATGAGTGTGGCCCTTTCGCCTGTGTCCCCATTCTTCTGCTCTGCCACCTCTCCCCTGGTTCACGCAGACCCCTGTGCCCACCTCACTGTGTCTTGCTGCTCCCTGGCTCCCCTCTGATCTGCCCATAAAGTGGCCGTAAGGAGGCGCTTTTGGAAACGCACCTTGTCCGCAGAACTCCTCTCCCTAGACACCTGCCTCGGCCCCAGTGCCTTGAGGATGGAGTCTGACCGCATCACCCTGGCCTTCAAGGCCCATGTGAGCGGGCTCAGCCCTCCCCTACTCCCTGTCTCGTGTCCCACACATCTGCCCCCCCCTTGCACACCACACCGTTCGTACCCCCGTGCCTTTGCAGATACTGTTTCCTCACCTTTTTCCCTGGTAAACTCCCACTTGCCCTCCAGAACCCGGCTCAGGCATTGGTCCCCCGCCCCTGTGTGTCTGCCTTACAGCTCTGATCACCCTCACACCTGAGTCATGACTGACCCCCCCACGGCCAGCTGAAGGCCTGGAACAAAATGGGGCCAAATGGATAAATAAGTGGATGGAGGGATGGATGGGGGCAGAGATGGGTAGAGAGGGGAGTAGGCGGAGGGATGAAGGGATGGACAGAGGCTGGATGGAGGGAGGAAAAGACAGGGAAGGGGGCTGGAGCAAGGGAGAGGTGACTGGAGGGACAGACAGAGGGAGGGAAGGGACAGGGTGGGACGTGACAGCTCTCCTTACTCTGCTGCTGGTGAGGCCCTTGGGAAGGGGACGGCATCTTTATCTGCCCTGTGGATCTCCCACAGAGCCTGACCCAGGGGTGAGTGTGCAGCAGGAACTCAGTAAGCTGACAATGAGCCCAACTCGGATGTGCAGGAAATGGTGACCAGGGTGAGGAATGGGGCCCGGCGGGTGGGGTGGAGGGAGCAGTCAGGAGGCTGGGGGCTGGAGAGGTGAGACACCGATCAGCTACGACAGAGGCAGAACCAGCTGGGCTTGGTGACTGGGGACATCGAGGAGGAGGAGAGGGGGGCACGGGGTATGGAGCCAGCTCAGGGAGCAGGGGTGAGCCTGGGATGGACGTGCTGAGTATGACTGTCCATCGGGGCTCCGCCCAGAAGCAGGATTGGAGTTCAGGGGAGTGCTCTGGGCCAAACCAGGTTTGGGGTTTCTAAAAGAGAGAGGCTAAAGGAACATGTGGGATTGAGGGAAATTTCCAGAAGATCTGGGTGGGAAAAGCCAGGAAATGGAGGCAGAACCTTGGGGTGGGGTGAAGAGGGGGGTGAAGCCAGTCAAGAGGAAACCAGAGCGGGGCGCCTGGGTGGCGCAGTCGGTTAAGCCTCCGACTTCAGCCAGGTCACGATCTCGCGGTCCGTGAGTTCGAGCCCCGCGTCGGGCTCTGGGCTGATGGCTCAGAGCCTGGAGCCTGTTTCCGATTCTGTGTCTCCCTCTCTCTCTGCCCCTCCCCCGTTCATGCTCTGTCTCTCTCTGTCCCAAAAATAAATAAAAAACATTGGAAAAAAAAAAAAAAAGAGGAAACCAGAGAGAAAGGCTTGGGGAGGAGCCAGGTGGGAAGCCCCAGCGAGGCACAGTCCACAGAGGGTGGCAGAGAGGGTGCACAAGGGGCATTCCGTCAGGGCATGCTCCCTGCCTTGAGGCCCCCTCTCCCGTGCTGTCCTGCCCTTGGTGTCAGACAAATGAGTGCAGAGAAAGAATGAAGGAGTTAGGGCTTGGCAGAACAGTCATCATTTGCTGCAGAGTGGTGGGGCTGTCCACCAAACAGAGGCAGCCAAAGGTCATGTTAACAGAGATACAATGTGCAGAAAGTGGGAGTGGTGGTTCTGGTAAACTCGTCCCAGTCACAGCTGCCCCCAGCCCTCTCTGGGCTCCATCTGGAACCTGGCCATCCACAGCCTCAGTTTGGGACCTCTTACCTCCTCCTACTTCAGCTGTGCCTTCAGCAACCCCCTCCCCGGCCCAGCCTTGCCTTCTACTCTGACTTGGGATTTAGAGCCACCTTCTGTAGGACTTAGTTTCTCAGACCCAGTTCAGCTCTTTCTGTGGTTGCTTTGACCCAGTGGCCGACCTAACGTGTTGGACACTCAGGATCACTGTTCACAAGCCCTGTTCTCTATATGCCAAACTTTTTGCTTGTAATAATCACAAAATGGAAATATTTTATGTGTGAACAAACATGTGCACTTACCCAGCAAAAGCGTTTCATTCCAAGTTTGCATTTCTTTTCACTGTACGAAATTTTAAGCTTAAATAGAAACTCTGTGTGGTCACACAGAAAGGACCTAAGTCAAATACTGCTCCTTCCATCGTTATCATCACTGTGCAATTAGTGATTGTTTCAAGTCCACTGCCTCACACGAGAGTAGATGGTGCCACAGGCGGGTGGTGACGCCAAGTTGCCCAAATGTGGGTGCCTGGGTGGCTCAGTCGGTTAAGCATCCAACTCTCAATCTCGGATCGGGTCTTGATCTTGGGGTGTGAGTTCAAGCCCCACCTTGGGCTCTGCACTGGGCATGAAGCCTACTTAAAAATGAACAAACGAATGAATGAATGAATGAATGAATGAATGAAATTGCCTGAAGGCTTCCAAACTGTCACAAACTTGCCCTCCAAACATATGCTCGTTGTTAAGTCCCCACGTGTCTGCGTGCCTGTGTAGGGTGAGTTTATACATTAGCAAAACATGCGAATCTGCGGCATGCATCTATATTATTAAAACTTAACAGTATCTACTGTAATTGTTTACAACAGGGAGGAATATTTTTATCACTGATCCTTTTTTAGAATTCCCAGAGCATGGTGATAATAAAAAGCAGACCGCCTTTTGGTGGGGTTTGTTACTGATCCAAATCAAATCATGTACAGTCCACACACCCCCTGTGGGCTGTGCCAGGAGAAACTGGTCCCACCGCCTGCCCTTGGTCCGTCGTGGTCCTCGAGTGGCACCAGCTGTGAAAGAGGCTTTCTTCTACTGCCCGGGCCTAGCATTGTGACCACCACACAGGGCTGTGGCTGGAGCCTTTGTCTTTTTCTCTCGGCCCACCTGGTAGGCCAGTTATCAATCGGGTCGCCACCCCGACGGCATCCTGGCCAGGGCAACCACCAGGCCCCTGACGTGAGTGGCAGGACAAGCCCCTGGGGGGGGGGGGGCGTCTCTGAGAATGAGGACCCTTCTGGCTCTGCCCTATTATTCCAGAAAGACACTTGTCAGGGTCCCTTCCTCACTCTCCCAGCCCGGATGGTCATGAGCCCACTGCCATGGAAATGCAACCTAGTGGCCAAGCCCCCCTCCAGCAGGAATCCCAGGCTCGGCATGCGGCCTGGATTAACCCGTGTCTGGTCTGCCAAGACTGATGACCCTCATCCCACGTGCGGACGGGGCCAGCCTGAAATCTGCGTCTCACAAACGGCCTTTGTTCTTCTGCCCCTTGCCCCCGGCCCCCATCGCAGCCTTCCCCACAGCCCGGGAGAAAGGAGGCTTCCTGCCCTGTGTCTACCACCAGCAGGCTCTGTGTTGGCCTGCCCTTGTCCTGCAGCTGGGAAAGTTGCTAGAGAGGCCAAGCGTGGGCTTTGGTGTCCCCCCCAGGGGGGTTTGCTCCCGATGGCCACACACGAGATACACAAATACGGACCCGTTCCTGAGTTGCCCTGTGCCCCACTTCCTGGATCTAGAGATGTTCGGCCTCCCAGAACATATCTGAGGCCG
This sequence comes from Panthera uncia, assembly GCF_023721935.1. NCBI lineage: Eukaryota > Metazoa > Chordata > Mammalia > Carnivora > Felidae > Panthera > Panthera uncia. The sequence continues at coordinate 53,986,980 of NC_064816.1, forward strand.
ACGGGGGATCACGTCCCCCTCCCTCCTTGCCACGATTCCAACACCCAAGCCTGGACCAGGCCCCTGGTAGTCACAGAGACTCCTGTGTGAGCTCCCTCCCCTTCACAGTCCACCCAATGTCACTGTGTCCCCGACCACACTGAACTGGTGATCTCCCTCAATCTCTGGATTATTACCCAGAATAACACTTGTACATCATACCAGCGGTCCTCAGATATTCGGCTCTCACAATCTTCGGATAGGGCTGCCAGGTTTAGTACATAAAAACACAGAATGCCCAGTTCAGTTTGAATTTCAGATAATTACCAAATAACCTCTGTAATATGAGCGTGTCCCAAAGACTGCGTAGGACAAACTCACATTTTATCTGGCGACCCTATTCTTTACGCTCTTAAATAGCATTGAGAACTTCAAACAATTTTAGTTTATGCGAGTTGTAAATATCACCATTGGATATTTGGAAACCAGAATGGAAAACTTGTTTGAATATACATCTATTTTCTTAAATAATAAATAACATATTTGTGTGAAAAATAGCTACTCTTTCAAAACAAAAAGCGAATGAGCTTGCATTTTTGCAAAGCTCTTTCTTTAATGGGTGGGAAGGGATGCTTGGAGGGCAGGGGCCTCCCAGATGTGGGACAGAGCTCTGCCCCCACCTGGGCAGCTGGCCACTCAGCCTTTCCCGCTGCAGGCCTCGGAATCCAATGAGAAGTCCCCAGGAACAGTGTGGAAAGAGCCAGAGTTGAGAAAACAGAGGCCCAGAAGAGCAGGGGACTCTCCACATCTCTGCAAAGCTCAAACTACAAAGGGCTGGGTGCCCCTCAGAGACCTCCCCAGCCTGGGGGAGGAGGAAGGAAAGAGGGGGGCAGGCCAGGGCCAGGGGCGCAGGTGGTGGGGGTGGGGGGGCATCTCTGCCGTGCCGGGAAGCAAGGAGGGAGGGAGGCAGGAGAGCACAGGGTGAAGGTGCAGCCCATGAGCCCACGGCTATCGACGGGGCAGCCGGTCATTCACAGTGAGCTCCATGGTCTCCCACTGGTGACGCTCCACTCTCACTTCCCTCTTGTCCTAAGTCATCACAAGTTTCTGTAAACAGTCTAACCCTGGTGCTGCAGGGCCCCAGGGCAGGACCTCCAGCATGCTGGGGCCAGGGTGTCTGAGAGAGAAAGGTCACCTGACCCCCACCGCAAGGCCTGAAGTTGCTGGGGAGGGAGGGAGGACGTGGGTCAGAGTCAGCGGGGGCACTGTGATCCAGGCCCGCCCCCCGTCCCCCCTGCCCAGCCCCTGACTAAGGAGGCTGCCGTTTCAGGATCAGCCTGGGAAGCCATCAGCTCTGAGGATGCCCAGGGCTGCCATGTCTAGTGACATGGGCACTTGGTGGAGCATGCCAGCTGTGTCTGCCGAGGGGACACTTTCTTCTAACATGCACGGGGGCATGCTGAGGTCTAGCACTGGGGCCTGCTGCGTCTTGCCAGCCCTCCCAGAGAGGGAGCTCTGGCCCCTGGAGCTTCAGCCCCAGGCCAGGACGCCTGGTCCCAGTCCCCGGCCCTGCGGTCTGACTGTCAACCCCGGCTGGACACCCTCTCCTCACTGTCGGCAGGTGCCGCCTCCCTCCCCCCACCCAGCATTCCATGTGTCCAGCCACCATAGGGAGCTCCCTGAGTGAGCTTTGTTCCAGCATCCTTTGGGAAAATATTTACTCACCGCCTGCAGGCTTCTCTAGGCTCCCGTTTCCAGCTCTCAGTGGGGAGTGCCACGGTTTGCACTGGACCCTGGCCGCCAGCCCCTGGCACTGCGCTCAGCAGGCAGGGCCCACTCTCCATCCTGTGACCAGGAGACCTTGGCAGAGCCCTGGTCAAGCCTGCACCTTGCCCTCTCTTTCCCACCATCCGGCCCACGTTCCTGGGATGGGCCCAAGTTCCCATGGGCAGAGAACGTGTCCCTGGGCTGGCATCGTCTGGGAGAGGCAGCTGAGGCCTGGCCTAGAGGTTGCCAGGGACTTGGGAACCGATGCCAGCACGAGCATCACCCGTGCCTGCTTCCTCGGGCACCCTAGACAGGGAAGTGAAGGTGGAGGAGGACAGAGGCACGGAGCACCGACTACACCCTGGGCCTTTCGTGCGCACTGTGTCCAAAGTTCACACATCAAGGGCATGACTCTCCTGTTTGTAGAAGAGGACGTGGGGACTCAGAGAGGAGAAGGGCCTTGCCCAAGGTCACGCAGCTAAGAAGTGACATGGGTGGGATTTGAACCCAGGACCCAGTCTCCAATGCCCCTCAAGGCAGCCTCTCCCTGTTTGGGGCTGGGCCTGACCTGACCAGTGACCGAGTGGGCCACAGCCTCCTTTCCGCCAGCAGGTAGGGTTTGGAGTCAGTGGCCTGGAGCCCCGGGTTCACAGTGACCCTGGGGCCCGCGTGTCCACACAGGAGCCATGTTCCTCAGGCCTGTAAGGGGGCTCCTGTCTCAGTTTCCCCTGCTGCTGAGAAGGCTGGGCTCTGCTGCCTCTCCCGGTTCCAGCGCACAGGAATGAGACTGGGGTCTGCCTCCCCCGGATCTGCCCGCCCGGGACCCAGGATACGCTCCCCCAGCCCCTCCCCTTTCCGAGGGCCCCTGCGGCTCGCTCTGCAACCCTGCGCGGTTCTGGGGAATGTGGTCCATCCGCGCGGCCCAGGGGCCGCTCTGCCCAGCCCAGACCCACGCTGGGTCCGGGCAGGGGGTAGGTGGTGGACGAGGTGCGATGGCTGAGGTTGTGGTAGGGGAGACGCCCCACCCGCCGGATGTGCACACTCCACTCATAAAAGGGCAGTGCCTGTGTCTGCCTCCCAGATGCCATCAGGGGTGTGGAGTCCCGAGTGGCTCCTGGTGCCCAGCGGGCACTCGCCAAGTGTCGGCCCTTTGCGCCACGCCTCCTGTCCTCTTTCCCCACGGTCTTGGGGGGAAGGGGCACTCAGAGAACAGCAGCTCCGTGCACTGGTGTTCAGGTGGAGGTGAAGGACCGAGGTCCTGGGGGCAGCAGGGCTACCCGGGGTCACCTAGCATGACCTCCACCGGTAGGGGCCGCGCAGGCCAAGGAGACAGGGGAGCCAAGGGGCGGGCGGGGCTGTGGCTGACAACTGCTCTCTCTTCCAAACAACAGCAGGGGACGGCAGCCAGAGAGTCGGGACAGCCTGTTCCCATAGCTGGGCCCAGGGGAACCTGGCTGACCACACCTAGCTCTGCTGGACCTAACATCTGCTCAGCAGCCAGCCCTGTTCCTCTCAGGCCTCCATTTTTAATCCCATGCAAAGGGAGGTGGGACGTGAAATACCCCGGGCCCACGGGTCCACTTTTTCTGTGGCTGATGGAGCTGGCAGACTCTCCCAGGGGGCAGGTGGCCCACGCCCTGCCTCAGGGGCAGTTCCCAGGCTAAAGGAAGAAGGAATGGAGGAAGGGTGGGGGGGGGGGGAGGGAGGAAGGCAACTTTCACCTACACTCCGCCTCCTTCGCACAGCCTCGGGGCACGCACAGCCTCCCACACGCTGGGCACACTGAGGTTCGGAGATGGGGAATGACAGCCCTGCGCCACTAGAAGCCCGCCAGGAACGACTTACGGTCATAATAATCGTGACAACTCATTTCTGGAGCATTCAGTACATGCCAGGCATTGTTGTAAGTGCTTGGCCTGGGCCCACTAATCCATCCCTCACAGCCTGGCTAAGACCCACCCCCCGGTACCGAGATTATCCCATTTTACAGATAAAGAAACTGAGACCAGGGAGGTTAAGTCATTCACCCAAGGTCAAAGGAAAGTGGACCCCAACCAATGCTGTCCAGCGGATCCCAGAGTTCCCTCTTGGGCGGAGAGGGAGAATTTGGTTCCTCCCACGCCCACTGGCGTCTCACCCGGAGCCCCCCAGGCTGGCTGCCAGCAGCAAACCAGAAGCCTCAGGCAGAAAAACCATTGTGTTGGCCCAGGGCTCCTGGAGGGGCCTGGGAGCTCCCCTTCTCTATGTCCCGCTGCCAAGAGGTGCTGACTGGGAGAGGAGGGAAGGGCCCGGAGGGGCGTAGGGAATGGGGAGTGCTTGCTCAGGAGTGGGGTGGGGGCCCCATGGATCCAGAGGGGACACGGGGGCCCCCTGCCCCCAGAAGTGTCAGGGAGAAGTGGATCTCTAGCCTGACCGGGCAAAGACAGTTCCTGGCCTGTTCCCCCGCAGCCTGGAGGGCAGGGACAGCCCCGACAGGCACAAGCCAATTTCCCTCACAACTGGAACAGTGACAGGGTGTTTATGGAGCACCTACCAGGTGGCAACGGGCCCTGCTGTGAGTGCAGGCTGGCAGGGCAGACCAATCCCCGCCCCCTCACGGCCTGGCCGCGGGGGGGGGGGGGGGGGGGGGCGGACAGTGGGATGAGTGACGAAGGCTGTTCACTGAGCATCAACTACAGGCTGGTGGTTCCCACACCCACCTGACCCTCCCAACGACCCCGCAGGTGGGTGTCAGCATTCCCATTTTTCATAAGTGGCGACTGAGGCTCCAGATGAGGGGGTGGGGGGTACTTGTCTGGTGTCACCCAGCTAGAAAAAAAAGGCAGTGCCAGGACCCCGTCCCAGATCATCTGACGCCTGGGCCCACAGCCTCCCCTAAACCTTTCCTGGAAACTCCTGGCATTTAGGGTCGTGGGAGTGAGCTATCATGCACAGGGCAGAGCGGGGTCAGGGCCCCGGCTGGTGGGGAAGCCTCCCCTGGTGCTGGGAATGGCAGGGGGGCTGGACCTCACTGGACACCATCCTTTCTTTTACGATGATACTTTGTTTATCCAGCTTAAGCCACACATATGTGAACTCTCCAGATAATGTTGTTAAGCAACAACATAGTTATAATTTAACCAAAGTCTATACAATGTCTGCTCTGTGTCCCTAGAAAAATTACTATTGCAAACCATTTTTAGGCCACAGCACCATAGGGTAAGAACCGAGGTGCTTATTGAGATAAGAAAATGACTTGTATCTACATGAATGGCCTCAAACCGATGCTGTTGTTGTTGTTGTTGTTGTTATGTCTGTTTGTTTTGTTCTGGTTTGTTTTTAGGTAGGCTTCATGCCCAGTGTGGAGCCCAGCACGAGGCTCAAACTCATGACCGTGAAATCAAGACCTGAGCCAAGATGAAGAGTCAGATGCCTAACTGACTGAGCCCCCCAGGCACCCCCGTTAGGTCTGCTTTTAATGGTTGTTCTGTGTCCTCTCTTGTTGTTGGACTGTATCTCTTTTCTTTTTTTAAGTTTATTTACTTATTATGTGAGAGAGAGAGAGAGGGAGAGAGAATCCCAAGCAGGCCCTGCGCTGTTCAGTGTAGAGCTCGACACGGGGCTTGATCTCACGAACCTGTGGGCCAAAACCAAGAGCTGGACACTTAACCGATTAAGCCACCCAGGCACCCCTGGACTCTATTTCTAAAAGCACTTCAGGGCGCCTGGGTGGCTCAGTCGGTTAAGCGTCCGACTTCGGCTCAGGTCATGATCTCACAGTCCATGAGTTCAAGCCCCGCATCGGGCTCTGTGCTGACAGCTCAGAGCCTGGAGCCTGCTTCGGATTCTGTGTCTCCCTCTCTCTCTGACCCTCCCCCGTTCATGCTCTGTCTCTGTCTCAAAAATAAATAAACATTAAAAAAAAAAAATAAAATAAAATAAAAGCACTTCAAGGTCTGCTCTGGAAAGTGAAAAACAAGCTTGATGCATCTTGTTGGTGACTGGAGTGTCAATGATTCTGTTGTGAGCACGGCTCAACAACAAAGGCAATTTATCAAAAGAATAAATTCTACTGAGCTTGAGCTCAGGAAGCTCTGGGCACTTAATGACTGAAATTGGGGACTTGACACAGCATGGTTTTTAGCCTGTATAGCAAATTCGTGCCAAATAGAGAAAAGTTCCACTTCCTTAAGACACTTTACTGCCACCTGCTGGGAAATTGTCCTGATAAATACACAAATACATTGTGATAGCAATGCACATAGCTCTATTTAGAATTGTGTAGTGCACAACTTGTACAGCTGTTCATGGCAGTTCTGTTTTGATGTCACCAGAATTTTTATCACATCTTATCACATTTTATCTTTTTCTGCCTCCATTTTACTCTTTCATACCTTAGATGGGCTTTATCTTTGTGGTCAAAATATGACTGCTCTATAACTCAAGAAACAAGGTCCCTTCCCTTCTCACCCCAAAATAAAAAAAAGTCTAGGTAAGGACTCTGGTCCAGGTTGAATAACATTGCATCGCTAAACCACCTCTGTGATCATGGAAAGGGGACGTGTGTCAGTCAGAACAGGCGAGGTTATGCTGTGTAAGAAGCCACCCAAGACCTCAGTGGCTTAAATGACAAAGGGTTATTTCTCACTCATACTGAATGTCCACCCCTGTTTGAGTGGGGACTCTGCTCACCTTGGGCTTTCAGGGACCCAGACTATCAGATGCTATGGCTCAAAATGTGCTCCTACCATCACCATGACAAAGGGGACAGGAGGACCCAGAAAATCACCCACTGGCTCGGAAAGCTTCCACCCAGGAGGTGTACAAGCCCCTGAGCTCACAGTCCATAAAGAAAGTTCACGGCTACATCCAACTTCAGAGGACAGTGGGGTGGGGAGCGGGGTACAGCCCTGCCCTGGCCTGGAAGGAGGGGTCTGCATGAGGACACTCTGAACTTGAGTCACGTGGTTACCTTTGGGGCAGGGCAGCTAGGCTGGGAGTAGGCAGCGGACTGTGATTGTTACAGTCTGGGACTGGGGAGTAGGAGTTCCTCAGGAAGCAGGGAGGGTACCAGCTGCCCCAACAACTGCCCAGGGTAGCAGCCAGGAGCCAGCCAGCGCAGGGTGGGAGGGCCGTGTGTCAGCCAGACAGCGCAGAGCAGCCACACCCAGCCCCCCGGACACTGTAGCCAGCAGGAGCCCCGAGGGCCCCACAGGGACCAGAACTCCAGGGAAGAAACACACAGACTCCAGCACAGGGAGAAGCGCCCAGGTGGCCCTGCCTGGATTCCTCAGAGCTGTTTTAGATGCACCTCTACCTGTGCAGTTCTTGGGGCGGCCGCGAGTGGGTGGACAGGTGCCAGGTGAAAAAAGAAAGCTTGCCGACACCCCTTAGAGCTGTGGAGCCCATTTTACAGAAGCTACCAGCGCTTAGATGGGTCAAGGAACTTTCTCAAATTCATGGCACTAATTGGGAAACCCGCATTTACTAAGCAACCACCACATGCCGCTTCTCGGGGGTTCCTGTCTCTGCTGCACGGCCAAGAAAGCACGGAGGTCGTGGGCATATCGCAAAGCTGAGCAGGCCCACCTCTAAAGCCTCAGCCCTCCCCGTGGTGCCCTCAGGATTCGAAGGGGTTGTTTGAGGTGGGGGGAGCCGAGGGGAAGGAGCGGTGGGCATTTAAAAGGATGATGGGTCTGACACATGATCAAGGAACTCGGGGAACCAAATGGGCGGCTGCGGGCTGCGTTTAAGGCACATTCCTGAGCTCCGAAAGGAGAAATAAAAAGTGTTCCCTTGTCTGTGAGTTGAAGAGACAGCAATATTGTGGTGTAACTAGGACCAGATGGGCTCCAGGAATTTCCAAAGGCCTTTTAGCATATTAGACAAAATAGCCTCCCAGCCACACACCATAACTTTGGCCGCCTGGGTATCGGTTACCGAGACGACCAGCAGGCTGCGCGCTCTGGCTCCAGGGTCCCAGAAGGGAGTGGGCCTCTGGCCCAGCAGGAACCCCTCCCCCTTTGCGTGTGACACATTCCCCTGAGCTCCAAGGCCATTGCACACTCAGAGCAGGAAAAGGGGTGGGAAGTCCCAGAAACGGCCTAGCCAGAGGGCCCCCTGATGTGAAATCCTTCCCCCCACCACTCCACCTTCCAGAAGGAGGTCACACACACCCCCCCCCCGGGACACCCAAAGGTGGAGCATACACAGTGGCTCGGCACCAGGCTCTGGGGCGAGCCGCGGAGCATACCCCGGCTGGGACACAGACCCTCCCCGCACCCCCTTTCCTCGTCTGCGAACACGGCTGCGTGAGGATGAAGCCGGGCAGTGCACGGCTGGTGCTTGAACCGTGCCGCAAACCCAGAAGTGCCACGCTGTGTCGGCCGCCATCCTGATGATCTTTGGAAAGCTCTGACTGTGAGAGCAAGCGTCCTGCCTCATTCCCGTCCGAAGAGCATCATTAGCTGATATTGATTGAGCACTTGCCTATGCCGGCACGTCTTTTGGGGGAAAAGATGCGGGCTCGGGGCAGGGATTTGTCTCACCGAAGGGCGCACAGCTAGGGAGTGGCCCCGCGGGGAAGCTCATCCCGGCTCTAGCCACTGTGTTTACACTGCCTCCCAGGGGCCCAGCGTCTCCAGGCCTCGGGTGCACTGCCTGTGCAACAAGGGGCTGGACAGGGAGGCAGGAGGGTCCCTCCCACACTCACTCTCTGGATCCGAATTCTGTCCTCGAATGACCCAGGGACCATACGACAGCCCCTCCTCCGTCATCTCGCTCGGTCCTTGTCGAGGGAGAAGTGGGTCTCAGATGCTACCTGAGGGATGCTACCTGCCCAGTGTCACTCTGCAGGCCGGTCGTGGAGGCAGGTTCGAGCCCAAGGCTGGCCAATTCCAAAGCCTGTGCCCCTTCTCTGGAGACCTCCTCGGCAGAGCTCATGGCTCCTACTCATGCTGTCACCTGCGTCTTAACCCTAATAGTGACAAGGGAATGCAGAAGAAAGCACGTGGTGGGGGCGGGGGGTTGTAGAGCCCATTCTCCTCCACTACTTGGCTGGGTGTGGCTTTGGGCAAGTGCCGTGTGCCTCTCTGAGTCTTGGTTTCCCAGCCTGTAAAACGAGGCTCCAGGTCCCTTCCCAGGGAGGCCACTGTGAGCATGAACACAGGGAGGTCAGAGGTCGTGTGGCTCACGGTGGGAGGGCTTCCTCAGGTCCTCTTCCGGACACTACTTTCTGCACACGCTCGACATGGCCCCTCTGTCCCTCCCTCCTGCCATCCCCTAGAAGAACACTGAGGGAGGAAAGCCAGGATTGGGCTCTGGTTCATTTGCTTGCCAGGACGTCAGGCTCCTTAACACCCTTCCGTGGGCCTCACGTTTCCTAGAGACAAAGTGACGGTGGTGACTGCCAGCACCGAGCCAGGATCTGAGCAGGCCCTCGGACAAGGGCAGCCTTCCTTCCCTCTCCTCCAGCCCAGCACGCCCCAGCCAGCTGCGGTGGCACGAGGCTGGGCCTCCGTGTGCTGTCTGCCCAATGAGCAGGTGGGACAGGTTGTCCGGGGACCCTCGGCTCTGACTGTGCACACGCCAGTTCACAAAGCACTTCTCAGCTGCCTGCCCTGTTTTATTTTTAAAAATTAACTTTCTGCTTGCAAAATTCGAGCTGCAGAAAGCCCAATGTGCATCCTCCGGCCAAAGAGCATCTCAAGGGCAGGACAGGGAAGCCGTCCATCTCTCCAGGCCCCAGCTCAAAAGCAGACAGACAGCCACCTACCCACGTGCTGCCACAGTGCCCTCGGCCTGGCCCTGCCCCACTGTCCAGGGGCCACGGAGGCTGTCTTTCCCCTCCAGGTTCCTTGTCTCATCTGGACTCTGGGGTGCTGACATGTGCCTCTCCCAGGATTGCTAGTAAGGGTGTGAGCCACGGAGGGGCTGACAGGTCCAGGTGGGCTACAGGACACAAGCTCCCCCACATATTCTCATTCCAAACCCCTGCCGACAGGTCTGGTTATAGGAAAAGGGCACTAGTTTGGGGGTCACATGGACATGGGTCCATTCCCTGGCTTTTCCATCACCTGACTTGTGATCTTTACTTCTCTGAGTCTCTAATGTCCCCATTTTTTAAATGGTGATCATGATGATGGCTAACCTATGTAGAGGACTTACTCTGAAAATTAATAAAGGAAAAGCTTCGCTAAAATGGAGCCAGGAGGCCAGAAGGGGGAGCTCTCACACCACACCACTGGCAGCCAATTACAGGAAGAAGGGTCAGTTAGGTCCCAAGGGAAGAATCCCCAACAGCAAAGAATCCTCAGTTATAGCTCCCAAAAGGAAAAGATGCACATCACATCTCCTACGAGAAACTGACTGCCCCAGCAACTCAACCAATGAGAAACTGTCTGAACTCATGCTTCTCTCCAACTGGGCCTTCCTTCAAAACAACCCCTCCCAACTTCCTCTCCTTCTCCATAAAATAATGTTCCCTCTCCTTGGTCAGATTACTCTATGGTTTTTGCCATAGCTTGCTCGTCCCAAGTTGAAATTTTCTGCCGTTCCCAAATAAACCCAGTTTTGTTGGCAAAATAACGGGTTTCTTTTTAAGATCAACTCCATGCCAGACACTGCTTTAAGCACCTTACAAACTCATTTCATCCTCATGACAACCCTGTGAGGTAGGTACTATCAGCCCCATTCTACAGAGACATAAACTAACGCACAGAGAGGAAGCATCACCCAGCTAGCAAGGGGAGGAGGCAGGACTCCAAGCCAGGCTGGTGAAGGATGGGAAGCTCCTACTTTAATCCCCTGCAGCCTCTGGGGTGCCTGGGTGGCTCAGTGGTTGAGCAACCCACTTCAGCTCAGGTCATGATCTCACTGTTTGTGAGTTCGAGTCCTGCATTGGGCTCCATGCAGAACCTGCTTGGGATTCTCTCTCTCTCTCCCTCTCTGTTCCCCTCCCCAACTTGTGCTCTCTTGCTCTCTAAATCAATAAATCAATAAATCAAAATACCCTGCAGCCTCAAAAACCATCATGGGATCGTATCGCTCCCAGGACAGGGCACTGAGCCTCCCCATACTGGCCCTGGGCCCAGAGCAGGATGTCCCCAGCCAGTGCTGGCTGACCTAAATGAAACCAACTCAAGAATAGGCTGCTTGCAGGAGGTCTTGGCCCTAAACGCTAAGCATTTGGCTGAGGATCCAGGGAGGGTCCTAAAAGTCTCCTTCAGATCTGCCTGGGAGTCCTGCTAGGCAGGGAAGGGCCCTGGGCCAGCACCCACCTTTGTTTATGCCCAAGGCAGTGGGCTGGTGCATTCATTTCCGGCCTCTGCCCCCCACCAGGGCTGTATTAGCCTAGCCTCGGGCATTCCGCGGGTGGCTTAGTCATAGCTGGGCGCTGCCGTTCCAACGCCTGTCTGAGTGCCCCCCAATTGGCCCCAATGGAGAACAGAGCTGTAACTTAGGCAGATGAAACCCCTTCTCCCTAGGCCTCAGCCAGCCCACCAGCCAGACGTGGCACCAGGGTCTACAGGAGGAACAGGGAGGGGGCTCTAACAGGCTAAGCCACTTGTCCAAGGCCCCACATTCAGGCCCAGGTAGAGCATGGCTCCCACGTGGGCTTGGGTTCCAAGGTCTGCCCGCTCCCCTGTGTGCTGGGGGGGAGGGACTGCCCTGCCTCCCACACCAGATGTTCATGCTCCACATCTCCAGGAGGCTCTGGATGGAGTCTCCTGCAGAAATCTCACGCCTCCTGGGCATCAGGGCTGCTCCCAGCGGGCTCCACCAGAGAGTGTTTTCCCAAGCTTTCTTGCCCCCCAAGTTCTCCCTATAGCACATGTCCGACCCCGGACTTCCCCCAGCCTGTCCCCCCTCTGACCCTGGGCTGCAGGACCCGCCCCCCC